>NW_005179064.1:102531-105034 GCF_000350225.1 Chondrus crispus
GTGAGGCGGTGGCCCAGGCGCGGGGCGTCGCAGCCGCGCAGGCTGATGCGGCTGCCCAGCGTGATGTGCGACGCGGAGAGGCCGCCGTCGAAGATGGCGTGGTGGAGCATGCCCTTGAAGTCGCCCGTGTGCGTGGCCATCTGGCGCGCGTGGTTGACAAAGTCCAGCGAGTGCGCGGGGGCCGCGGCCGCAAACTGGCAGCAGCGGCACGTGTCCGGCCCCGCGCCGCACTTGGGGCACTGGCGGAACTCGTCGACCACTTGCAGGCTGACCAGGGCTGACAACAGCTGGTGCGTGTCGATGTGGTACGGCGAGGAGGTGAGGGCGTCGCGCAGCAGGTGCGGGCGGTAGCGCATGGACGAGCGGTGGTGCTCCGTCTGCGAGCGGTGGGCCACGTACTCGATGTGGTAGCAGTCGTCGTAGTCGTACAGCATGAGCAGGACGCCGGCGTGGTCGTCGCGCACGTAGCGGAAGACGTCGTTGTGCTGCTGCACGGAGCACGGGGCAGCGGAAGGGGCGCGGGCGCGCGGGGCGTCCGAGGTCTTGACGGTGCAGGTGTAGCTCTTCTCCTCGATGCCGAAGCCCGCGCTGAGATGGCCGACGCTGTAGGCGGGGACGAAAACGACGGCGGAGTCGTAGCGCAGGCGGTACGGGGTCTTGACGATCGGGGGCTGGAAACCATGCACAGCCATGTTGCACGAGAAGGCGTGGCGACGGTAGAGCGGGGCGGTGAAGATGTACAGGTGGGTGAGGTCGTGGTTGAAGAGGAAGCGGTAGACCCAGTCCGTCTTGCATAGCGAAAGCACCGACAGCAGGTGCGGGACGATAGGCGGCAGGCGCGGGTTGGAGAACGGGATGAGGGTTGACAGGCTGCGCAGATACTCTGCCTCGTCGACCGCGCCCATGGCTGCGACGCACATTCGGAGGGTGGTGGGTGGGGGGGGGAGGGTAGGAGTGCTGGGGTGAGGCCGGGGACGCGGTGGGGAATTAAAGCACAGGTGTACCGGTAGGTGTACCAGTAGGCCAGTAGAAGTGGTGGGGTGAGGCGAGGGACGCGGTGCGGAAGAGACGGAAAGTACGGGTTCCCCCTCGAACAAGGAGGTACAGGCCCTGTATTGGGCGGCAAGGCCCAGACCCCCTCAACAGGCAGGTACAGGCCCTGTAAAGTTTATTGGGCGGCAAGGCCCAGACCCCCTCGCCTGTTCCCCCTCGAACAGGCGCGTTCTCGCAGATTTGTCCACATCACGCAAATTCTTGTGACCTCCCCGGCACGCCTCGTCACGCGCCAGCAACGCCGCATTACACCCAATCGCCATCTGCCAGGTGTCTCGAAGGCTCTCCCGTGTGAAATCTACTGTATCCTTGGGTAACGTTACCGGATACGTTAGGAATCCTAACGCATCCGGTATCCTAACTTAGGATATCTACTGTACCCTTGGTACCCTTGGGTATGCCCTTGGCGCAACAGTATGATACAGTACAGGGGGGTACCCTATTTAGTGCTACCCCGTGTAGCGTGATAAAATAGGCACTAAATCGGGTTTGGCACAAGAACGGTAACTTAACAAGAAGACTGAATATAGTATTTAACTAAGGAAACCCGTCAAGGTCGTCTGTTTCTGCTTCTTCTGTGGCTTGAGAGCCTCAAATATGATGCGTCTAGCCTTGCGCAAATGTGAAGACGCATCAGGTAGCGAGAGAGCTACCGCTGCCGCCTCTAATTTTGAGAACTCATTCGCTGCTTCGATCAAAGAGAGAGAACGAGCCTGACTAGCATTAGAAATCTCCTCCATCATGCCTATCGGAACTGTAACGGACACAGAAAATCTACCAGTTTTCATATCTTAGTACCAAGCAGAGTGGTGCCCTGTAGCCCGCTGGATGGGCCCGGGGGGCACTTGTTTATCATACCTTTTGGTGTAGAGCCGTTAGAGTAGCACTAAACCGGGACATACACTATATATAGAGGCACTAAATCGGGTACCCCCCTGTACCCTGTGATAACGATAAAGAAGAGATCTCAGTGCACCGCTTCCGTTTAACATCCTATCATACAGTATGTGCTACGGTATATACAACATTGTACACTCAAACTTTACTATACACCCCCCGCCTACACCAGCCCTGCCACCCCCTGCTGCTGCAGGCACCGCCGCAGCGACAGGTTCTCGCGCCGCAGCCGCTGCTCCTCGTCGCGCAGACGCCCCTCCAGCTGCTTCAGCCGCGCCCGCTCCCGCTTCCGCGCGTCGTTCTCCAGCTTCTTCTTCGCGTTGCTCCGCTTCGCCGCCGCCCGGTTCCGCTCCCGCTTCACGCGCAGACGCTCCGCCCGCGCCCGCGCACCCACGCGCTCCACCGCCCCGCCCACCGTCCCGCCGCCCGCCGCGAACACACCTGCCACACCACCCGCCACACCCCCGCCCCCGCCGCCCTCCCCTTCCACCACCACCGCCTCCGGCCTCTCCGCGCCCGTGCCGCCGAACCCAGCGCCCGCCACCTCGCCGCT
>NW_005179064.1:105923-110298 GCF_000350225.1 Chondrus crispus
GTGGCCGACAGAGAAGGCGGGGATGAAGACGAAAGAGGCGTCGAGATACTGGTACTGGGAGCCGGGGTCGCGCGGGTCGAAGCGCGTAATGGAGGCGTTGCACGTGAGCGCGTTGGCCACCAGCAGCGGCGAGGTTAGGGCGTTGAGGTGGACTGGGTCGGAGGTGAAGAGAAAGTCGCAGATCCACTGCTCACGGAACAGCTTGAGCATGTGGCGCAGCATCGGGAAGGCGACGGGACAGGCGGCGACATGCTTGGGGACTGAGGGGGGGATCGGGGCTAATAGGGCTTGCAATTGGTTGTTGATAGTGAGGAGCGAAGACATTGGTTCATTGAATGGGGCGGAGGGTATTGACCGCGAGCTTTGATCGATGCAGATGGGCTTTGTGGTTGTGTGGACTCTGATATGGTGGGGGGCGTGGGGCTGGGGTTGAAGAGAAGCAATGTGGTGGACTCGGAGAAGGTGGTAGAGAGGAAGATGGCGAACAGTCTGGGTTTAATAGGCCGAGAGCGGGAGGTGGATGAAATTGGTAGTTTAAAGTGAGGTTGTGAGGAGAAAGATGAAGCGGGGGTAGGGGGGGGGAGGGAGATGGGTAAAGATTGCGTCCCCGGGGATACAAATAGCAAGAAATGGGAGTTTTGTCTCTGTGACATGCGGGCATTGCGCATGCCATGGCGGCCATTGAGTGTGGTCCGCGGACATCATTGAGCTAGTCCGACTTATGGCACATTGGAGAACGGGATGGATGCCAGTGTTGCAGCTGCGCAAGGGAGTGGGATGTCTTGTGTCTGTCACGGTCTCGTGACACGGAGCGTTGGCCCGTTTTTTAATATGGAAATGGGGGTACGAACGCATATGTAGTGTGTGCTCTAGCCGGACAGCCTACGACCCGGCGCTGCTGGCGACAAATCCAGCAGTGACGCGAAAACGGCACAACAGGGAAGGTATCCAGCAGTGAAACTGATGAGCAAGCCCCTAAATTTCGCAAGAAATTTGCAAACAGCAATGCAAGTCGGCTGTAGATGCGAACGCATCACTTTCGAGGCAGCCTTGTCTCGCTGTACCGTACTGAACGGAGCCTTCAGCTTCTCGCTTTCGTCCTCTTTCTGGCCTCAGCTGGCCCTTTTAAAATAATGGAAAATTAATGCATACGGAACAACTATCGCCACGAACATCTTCCGCGTTTTCATTGGTCACTTTTGATCCTCTAGATACATCAACGTTTCCAGACGGAAGGCTGGCAGCTCTTGCTGCCGTCCGGAGCACAATGAACCCCCGCCCTCCCCTTTCTCCCCCTAATCTCACCCTGATCACTCCCCCCGTTATCATTGCGAGATAGCCCCCCCAGCGCCGCATGGTATACGCCAAGGCGCTTTAGGGTTCAGCCACTGCCATCCAGCGCACGTCACTCTCTAATTTCTCCCGTGCCTTCTAGACGCCAGGCAACCTACCCTGTTGTATGATCCTCTGATTACTGTACCACACTCTCGGGTTCCCTTCACTCGCTCGTTCTGTTAAACAAGACTAACACCTGTGATAAATGCCCTTGCAATCACTCACACATCTTCAAATTCGACCTCCCACCCACGTCAGGGCCTTACCCCTTGCCAACGCAGCGTGTCGCCGTACCTACACTTGATAGATTGCCGCGGTTGCTGCATCGCCGACCAACAAACGGAAAGAGAAAAAAAAAAAAAAAACCAAACACACTCACCACCGCAGTTGCGGCTGCGGCCCTCTGACGTCGATCGACAGCAAGGGCCGAGGCACTGCTTTGAGGAAGTATTTTCCTTTTTTTGATGACGATGAGAAAGGCTCACCAAGTCTCCTCTACCGCCTTTGGCGACACAGAGTCTATACAATAAACACTATTCTGACTTTTCATTCGTCTGGATGGCGCTGCGCGCTCGTCTCTCCCGCTTTCTGCACGCCACACGCTCGTCTCTCCCCCTTGCTCACCCGACCAACCCTTCACAATTAGAAACATGTAGATGCGCGTGACGACGGAGATCCTCCACTGGCCCCCCGTACGCCTACTGCACAAGGGATTCGCGCTGGCCCTTCGGCATCAGAGTACATTTACCCTTCCACCTTCCACTCTCTGTATCTGCACCCTACCGCCAGATGAGCACGTGGCTTCGACCCGTGATAGATGCGTTAGCCGAGTTGCCGCCAAAGCCCTTTCTCTCTCTCTCTCTCGTCGTGCCAATTGCTACATCCCGGATATGCCCTCGCGCATGCTGAGGACGACTTCAAACCACAGGTTAACGAGCACATCGTTCCAGAAGCGGCTTCCACATGCAGTTGCCCTCTCGCGCTTCCTCTCTCTTGGTTCCCTGGTCTGCCTGACGCTGCGCCATGCCTACAGTACGTGACGCCCCGTGTCCAATCCGCGACGACCCAGACCGGAGGACTGAGTGAGTGTCCACACTCACACAGCGGCTCCCATAGAATTTGCAAAGCCCAATGGAAGAAAAGCAACGAATTTTCATGTTGCATCGAGGCGAGGCGATGTCCGTTAGAGAGCTTTACAAATGTACCATACTTAATCGCTTCTTCCTATGTACAAGAGAAATTACAAACGCAAATACAACTTATGGCGACATCAACTTTCTCAGCTCGAGGTTCTCTTCCCGCAGTTGCAGTTCCCTGGCCCTCAGTTGTGCCGCCCTCGAATGCACGTCCCTTAACGCCTGTTTCAGCGTATCGTTTTTAAACTTGCGTTTCATGTTGCTGCGCTGAGCAGCCTCTCTATTTCTCTGTTTTCTCAACTGCGCCCGCAATTCCTTTTCGCTCTGCATCGTCTCCTTGCTCACTTGCACTGGCGCCGACGGTGCTATCGCCTTGTTTCGCAACGTCGCGCCGATGACAACAGGCTGCGTGTCGAAAATCGCCGCCGACGGGGCTATGACCGACATACCCGCGCTGCCGCTCGACATAGACTCCTCCGCTGGGGTGGAGGGCTCCGACGGGTTGAAGAAGCTGTCCGATACTTGCGCCTGGCCTGTGATTTCGTCGACGAAGTCCAAGGTGCCATGAGCGGTCGGTGGTGGCGCTTGCGCGGCGGTCTCGAAGATCTGGGAGGCGGTGGGCGGGGCCCGCTCCGGTACAAGCAGCGGTGGCGGGTCGTCCAGGCTCTCTGTGATGAGCATGCCTGACCCGGACGAGCAGCTGCTGGTGCCCTTTGCGAATAAGTCGACGGCGGGGGGAGGGGGAGGAGGAGCGACATATGAGAGTGCAGCCGACACCTGGGCAAGATTGTCGGTATCGATGACCATATCGGCAGTGGTTTCCGCGTCATCTGTGCCAGACGGTGGCATGATGAGGGCGGTGGGGCACCCCTTCTTGTCCGTGAGTTGGTCGGAGATGGCCCAGCGACTCAAGCGGTCGATCAAATCGTTACCGATGCATCCGTCGATATTAATGACACACCCCAAGTTGGCGGCCTGGAGCTCGATGCCGTCGTTGAAGACAGCGCTTCTGGTGACGCCCTCGAATGCGCCAGTAAACGAGACCATGTTATTGGCGACGGTGGAGAAATCCAGGGAGTGGCTGGGGAGCTTAAGCCCCAGCGGGCAGTGGCAGGCGGCGGACGGCGGGGCGGCGCACTTGGGGCAGTGTCTCGTCTCGACGGAGGAGCAGAGAAACTTGAGGGCGTTCGCGACGAGGGATGGGCGGAAGGAGCAGTACTCTGCGTTGACGGCGGCGCGGAAGTGGTCGAGGTCGAAGATGGCGTAGACGCGGCGGCGCGTGGTGGTGGAGGCCTGGACCATGGACTCGACTTTGAAGAGGTTTGTGTGCGGATCCTTGTAGGCGATGATGAGGGCGCCGGTGGCGTCGTCGCGCACGTAGCGCAGGTGCATGAGGTCGGGCTCGTCGAAGAGGCCGGAGCGGGTGCCCCAGTCAGAGAAGGATTGCAGGTGGCACTCCTGGACGCCGAAGCCGACGCTGATGGACGCGATGGAGAAGGCGGGGACGAAGAGGGCGACGCCGGAGAGGTGGGTGTCGAACAGGTTGTCGCCGGGCGACGGGGCCTCCACGTTGGTCATCTGGATGGTGCACGAGATGGCGCTGCGCATGTTCGCCGGCGCGGTCAGGACCGGGAGCGAGTCCATCTCCTCGTTGAACAGGAAGTCTGACACCCATGGCAGCGCGCACAGGCGGAAGAACTCGTGCAGCTCCGAGCCCAGGTGCACTGCAGGCGTGAGGGCCGACGACGCGGGTGCGGGCGCGCTCAGAGACGCGAGATAGGCATGCTCGTGTTCGGATGGCGTCGAGGCAATGAATGTCATGGCGGAATGGGGGGGGGGGTGGGGGGGGTGTAGGACGCGGGGGGGGAAGAGGGACAGCCCCCCCCCGAGCCTACCGTGCTCGT
>NW_005179064.1:110617-135679 GCF_000350225.1 Chondrus crispus
TGCCCCCCCCCCCCCCCGCGCGCGCCGCCTCCCCCCGCCATACACGCCCCCGCGCCGTGGCGCGCCGCGGAGAGCGCGCCCGCGCAGCCGCGCTGCGATCCGGGCGGCGCGCGTGCGACGCGCGGGGGATGATGTGCGACCGGGCGCATAAATACCGTAGCTTACCACCCGCGCCGCCGCTACGACCGAGAGATCTGTATGTGGGAGAGGTGGGCGCCGACGCGCAGCTTGTGGCGGTTGGCGAGGCTTCTGAGGCGCACGTTTTCCTCGCGGAGCACCTTCTCGACGGCGCGGAGCTGCGCCGCGCGCCGGCTGGCCGCCGCGAGGTCGCGTCGCAGCGTCTCGTTGCGCACCTTGCGCTTGACGTTGCTCCGCGCGGCCGCGGCCCGGTTGCGCTGCTTGCGCAGCTCGGCCTTGACCGCCGTGCCGCTCGCCGCCCCCGCGCTGCCGCCGCTGCTCGCGGCCCGCGACGTCTCCGCCTCGCTCCACGTGCTCCACTCCTTCCCCGAGCAGCTCTTCGACGTGCTCCAATCCGACCCGCGCTGTACCACCTCCACACCCACCCCGCTCACCGCCTGCGTCCCCGTCCCTAGCCCTGGCCCTGGCCCTGGCCCCGGCCCTAGCAGCTCTGCGCCCTCCACGCCGAGCGCTTCGTCGAATGGTAACGGCGCCGCGTTCGCAGTCTGCAGCATCCCGTAGTCCTGCATGAATGATGCGTCCGGCGTTACCGCGAGCGCGGGCACCACTTCCGCCACCATGTTTCCGCTCCCATCATCCCACGCAGTCGCCTCCGCTTCGGCTTCCGCTTCCTCTACACCCATCGACAGCCCCACCGACAGCCCCACCGCCTTCCCGCAATCCCCGCCCCTGTGTAGAACGGACGACAGCGCGGGGGAGAACGGGTTGGCCTTCAGCTTGCCCATCCGGTCCTGCACGGCGTACCGAGTCAGCCTTGCGATCACCTTGGCATCGAGCGACCCGTTTATCACGCTACGCGTCGTCAGGTCTGTAATAACAATCGGCAGCGCCTCATTAAACAACCGCACCGTGCTCTCGCCCTGATACAGTCCCGTATGCAAGCTCATGTTCCTGCGCTCGTTGCGAAAGTCGAGCGCGTGCGCCGGCCTCTGAAACGGCAGCGTGCACCCGCACTCGCCCGCGTCTGCGCGTCTACACACCGGGCACGCGCGCCGCTCGTGCGCCACGCTCAGGAAGCTGAGCGCCTGCACGAGGTCGTCGGGGTGGAGCACGCCGCGCGGCGAGCGCAGGCTGCGCCGCAGCGCGTCGGACCGGAACAGCGCCAGCACGCGCGTGCGCCGCCGCGCCGACCGGTGCGACATGCAGTCCAGCTCGGTCATGCCCGTCGCCGCGTTCTCGGACAGCATCAGGAACACGCCGCGCTGGTCGTCGCGCACGTAGCGCGAGCACGAGACGTGCCCCGCCGACGTGCGCGTGTTGAGTGCCGCGTGCTTCACCTCCGACGCGCGCTCCTGCGTCGCGAAGCCCAGCACGACGGACCCCACGGAGAGTGCGGGCACGGAGCAGAAGAACGTGTCCGCCGAGAAGTCGAAGATGTGCGCGTATGAGGCGGAGTTTTCCGTGCCCGTGACGGTGATGCGCGCCGCGATGGCGTGCTCGTTCTGCACAGGCGCCGTGAGGATGGCGATGTCGGCGACCGGGTCGGGGGTGAAGAGGAAGTCATGGACGAAGGGGAGCCGACAGAGCGTGAAGACGTCGTCGAGGACGACGGCGACGGCCGGAGAGGTAGGAGGCATTTTGGGTGAAGGGGGAGGGCAGTCGGTGGTGGGGGGAGGAAGAGGAGGCGTTTTAAGGAAACGGGGGTGTTTTGCGATGGGAGGACACGTGTAACGTGATGTACAGAGAGAGAGAGGCGGTGGCCAATGCGGGGCCGATGCTACGTACTGTGTGATGTTTGTGGGTGAAGGTGAGGCCAGTGGATCTGTCATTCCGCCTCCTCACCAACCTTACCGATGACCACTCGCGATGAATGCAAAGAAGCGCCCAAGATCGGCACCCACGTCATACCTATATGCACGCACCTATATGCATCGGAAGAGGACCGTGGCGTTGTGGTACGCGCCCTGCCAGACGCCCGTTGCACGTTGCCGCCTCATCGCAAAGCCCCGCACGAATCCGACACGCACTCCGCACAAGCCTTTACAACATAAAAATACAATACAGCGGGGCCGCGCCGGCGCTCACCGCCTGGGGCGCGAAGCGGCCGCGACCCTTCTGAGGGCCGTTCTCAGGCGGGTGTTCTCGTCGCGCAGCATCATTTCCTTGACGCGGAGGCGTATGGCGCGCTGTGTGAGGCTGGCGAGGTCCTTGCGCACGCTCTCGTTCTTGAGCTTGCGCTTGAGGTTGCTGCGCGCAGCGGCCTCGCGGTTGCGCTTCTTGCGCATCTCAGCCTTGTCGAGCTCTGCGCACGACGAGGTCGACGTCATCGTGCCCGCGCCGCACACGCCCGACGCCTCCTCCCGCGTCGGCGTGCTGCTCTTCATCTCGCACTCCCCCTCCGTGAGCCGGCTCGACCCGGATCCGGAGCCCCACGAAGGGCACTGCTCCGCAACTTCGCCAAGTGTGAAAAAACGTCGCAAAATGAACGCTCGCTGCCGTTCTCCACCTCATCTCCGACCACGGCGTCCATCTCCGCCCCGTCATTGTTGCCTGTCCTATTCTCTAAATCCAGCATCCCCGCCTCCGTTCTCTCAGCCTGTATCCGCGGCGCCCCTGAGCACACGTCCTCCACACTTTCCATCCCCACAAGCAACTCGCGTGTGTCCATCAGATTGCCGGCCTCATCTAACCCGTCCCTGCTGGTCTGCGCCTGGTTGACAAACAGTGCGTCCGTATCCAGAATCTCCGGCTTATGCGGCCGCAGCTCCACGCACTCCACAAGCGCCTCCACCTCCTCGGGCGCGTCCGCCGCTAGCATGGCCGACAGGTTGAGCGGTGAGGCCGGCATGACCAGCGACGACGGCCGTTCTTTGACCTTGCCTAGCCTGTCCATGACTGCCAGCTTATGCAGCCGGGTGGTGGTCTCTGAGTTGAGTTCCCCCTGGATGACGCTCCCCGACTGCAACGTGGCATTAATAATGCGGTGTCCTGCACTGCACAGGCGCACGACAGTGGCGCCTTGGTAAAAGCCTGTGTACAAGCCCATGTTGCTCTCCTCGAACTGAAAGTCGAGCGGGTGGCGCGGGCGTCGGCGCAGAAGCTGGCACGAGCAATGGGTGGCGGTGGGGTCCCTGCAGACGGGGCACGATCGCTTCTCGTCCGACACGTTGAGATAGATAAGCGCGGGGGCGACGTCGGCGGGATGCAGTATGCCGCGCGGGGTGCGGAGGACGGTTCTCAGCGAGTGCATGTCGAACTTCATGCGGACGCGGGTGCGGCGCGTGGAGGACTTCTGGGTGAGACAGTCGACCTCGGTGACGGCGGTGCGCTCGTTGTCGGAGACGTGGAGGAAGGCGCCGGTGCTGTCGTCGCGGATAAAGCGGATGCACTGGAGGGCGCTCTCGGGGGGCTTGGGGGCGTGGACGGGCTGCTCGACGCAGAAGCCGGCGGTGATGGGGCCGATGGAGAAGGCCGGGATGGAGTAGAACATGAACTCCTTGCTGAAGTCGAAGGTGTGGGCGTAGCGCGACGAGGTCTCCGTGGCGTTGACGTGGACGCGGGCGGAGAGGGCGTGGCGCTTCTGCACGGGGGCCAGAAGCATGGAGATGTCGGCGGCAGGGTCTGCACGGAAGATAAAGTCGAAGATCCACGGGATGCGGCACAGCGTGAAGACCTCATCGAGGATGGCGTGCGTGTCCGAGGCGGACGGGACGGGGACGCAGAGTTGGTTCATTGGGGGGCTGGGGCATGGAGGGGGGCGGCGGGGGGGGGGTGCCCAAAGCGGGTGTGCCAAAAGCGGGGCGAGGGGGGTAGTGCGGGGGAGGGGGAGGGGAAGGGGAAGGGGGGATGGCGGGGGGTTGTTTGTAGTCAAGGGCGGTGTGGAGTGAGCTCTGAGGAGCAGACAGAGCAGGGCTCAAATTGTGAAAATGTGAAAACGAGGGCTGGGGCTGGCGGTGCAAGTGCACAGGCGGTTAACGAAAAAAGAGAGAGACTCCATTGCGGAGGGCCACGTGGGGTGCGTGGTCTGTTATGGCGGGGGGGTCACGGGAAGAATAATTGGTGCTGTGCAAAAATGTGAGACGAGATTCGAAAAAGGCCAACGGGGCGCTTCCACGTGCACCCTACTGAGATCTCGCAACGGTAGACGGCGCTCCGATTGGTGCAAGGGCAGTGCCCGCCAGTTGCATGTTCACGGCGCGTCGGGGTGGGACTTTTTAATTCGTGAATCTTCGGCTTACAGATGGTCTCTTACAGCCGTCGTAGTCTTCGGTTGGGTTTCGAGTTTCTCTGCAGTCCACGTCACCCTTCACATTAATGTTAATGAGAGAAAGAAGTTGCCGCACAGCGGAACGGTGCGTGCGCTGGATCCGCACGTGTCGTGTTGAACACGGTGTAATACGTGTATACTTGAGAGCGCTGATCCGCACGTGTCGTGTTGAACACGGTGGAATTGAGGACAACTGTCCCATCTCATTCTTTTCAGGCAGTTTTATCACAAGCCCATTGCAGAATTCTGTAAAATTTCTTTCGCTGTGCTACGAAGTAACGTTTATTACTGAAGAGTGGTGAATTGATGCTATGGGAATTGATGCATAGCATCAATTCCTCCTGATCCGTCCGTCTCCATTGCTTACCAAGGTTCACGATCAACCATCGTTTCTGAGGTAACCGACACCCGCAACTCCCGTTTCCAGGCCGTTCTACGGCCGTCAACCCCATGCGACCTACACCGCCATCCCCCACCTTCCCATCTCTTCCGTACTGATAAACACCCCGACCCATCACGAGTCACCGAAACCCTCCTCGCCTCTCCACTCCACCGCCACCATGCCTCTTGACTCCTCACCTCACCCCCCTGCCCACTGCGCATGCTCCTTTACCCTCCCTCTCCCCAACCGAGCGACCGCAACCCGAACAACCCGACCCCCTCTCCTAGCATGCCCCTATCCACGCTAATGCCAGCCCCGCTCCTCCTCCTCCTCTCCCTGAAGGCCTTCCTCTCGCCCTTCCCGCACTTCCTGCTCTCCGACACCGTCTGCACCACGCTCGTCTCCATCTCGCTCCTGCTCACCCCGTCCCACCTCCTCTCCTACCAGACCGACGTCCGCCTCGACCGTCTCTCGCTGCACCTCGCCCGCCTCATCGGCCTCCTCCTTCTCTCCTCCTCGCTGCACACGCACCGCGCCTTCACCACCCGCACCCTGCAAGAGCGCGCCGCCGCCTCCTCCTCGCGCGCCCTCACCGCCCTCATCCTCTTCCTCTGCGCCGTCCACGCGCGCCACCACTACCCCGCCTGGAACTTCCGCTTCGCCCACCTCACCGCCACGGGTGCGGCCTGCTGGTTCGCCCCGCACTTCTACTTCGCCCTTTCCACCGTCTCCACCGCAACCCCGGAGCCGAGGGGCGTCGTCGCCTTATTGTTCCTCGACTACTTTATGACCGTCGCCGTCGGCCTGGCCTGCCTCGCCTTCCCGCACGCCGTCCTGCGCACCCTCTCGGACGTCCCGCCGAACGCCGTCTCGGTTACGCTTGCCCGCGTTTTGGCTGCCATCTTAATTGGCTTGGCCGCCGTGTCGCAGGCGGGCATGGCGTACGCGAGCTTGGAGGCGAAGAGGCATGTCCACTTGACTCGGCTTTTGACGGCGGGTCCTGTGCTCATCCTGCTTTGTCTGGGCTGGGCCTGGCGCTGTTTTAATGACGTGGGGCTGTTCGTTGGCGCTGGAGCCGCAATCGTATGGGGGGCCAACTCGGCTCTTGGCTGTGCGGCCACTGTCTTCATTCAGCGGGCGCGCGATGCCGCACGAGCTTCGAACAAGGAAATTAATAAACTTTCACCTTCGTGAATGACACGTTACGATCACATGCCTTGCGTTGCCACATCTAGCGGACTACCTACTGCTTGTGTTACATCTTCTCTCGTATCGCTAAATGTGTCCAGAAGGAACTACTTCATTGTCGGCGAAAGCATACCGCTATGCTGCTTGAAGAAGAGCCTACTCTCACTATGTCTGCTCCCCAAACCAGAATCGTACGGCTTAATCGCGTTTCAGCAGCACACACATTAGAAGGCTGAACCAAAGCCCCAGCGGCTCGAATAAGACTATTCGTGGAGCGCGAAACCTGCAACATCCGTCTTTATCAACCGGACTCATCGTTCAGGAAGAACGAATCACCTTGCAAGGGCTTATCTCCCTCGTCTGCTTTTGGTGTGGACGGATCCCCCGACTTCTGCAGAATTGCCTTGCCTTCAATTTCAAGCCGCATTGCTTCAACGCGCTTCCGAGATTCGTCAGTATGCCCACCAGAAGGAAAGAGAGAAATATACTTTTTGTCCTTCGGATATTCGTTGATGTACCGCATATCTCTTAATATCTCTTTCCTTTTGTCCGCATCTTCCGGCTTGTCGCCGTGTTCGACAATCTTGTCAAGCGTACGTTGCAGTTTTCGCCGCTCGAAAAACTTTATCATCCGGTACTGGCTGGTTGTTTTCCTTTCCGCTTCCCGGCGGTCGTGCTCGTCCCTTATTCTAGCAAGCTCTTTTAGTTGTTCTTCCTTTGCTCTTTTCGATGCGGGCGTAAACTCTGAGCCTTTGTTCCTTAATAGCCTCTCGATGGACCGTATCTGGGAGCGCACAGACTTGGTCTTGCGTTGCCTCCCTCGCTGTTGGCTCTCGCTGGCCTTGCTTGGTTTTGAGATGCCGTGGTCCTTTCCATGAGCCTTTCTGTTGGCATTTGCCTGGGACCCTGTCGCAGGTGCGCCATCTTCGTCGGCATCATCAAAGCGCGTGTGCGCACCCATCGTGTTGACAAGCTTGCCAGAAGAAGTTGCGTCGGCGCAGGCGTAGCTGTGCTCTGCCTGGCTGTCGGAATAATTTAATGAAAGCACCAGACATTCTCAGAATCGAGGATTATTTTTTTTAGAAATGGGCAGGTCGGGAATCGGAAACCAAGTAAATCAGGCGCAGGCCTCCAAACAGCCGTTGCATATGCCCCAGCACAGATCAACCATCCAGGAAGAAAACCGCGGCAAGCCATGAGTCTACCCTCGGTTTTGCACGAAGGCGCTCGAAAGCGGCGTGGGTTCTTATGATTTAAGCTTCTTTGCAGTGACTTGAACATGCTCCGCATTAGTTTCATTGTTGGACGCGCAACGAAAGAGATGTTACATTGCAGGGTCTTTCTACTTGGATCAGGGCACTGCCTTCTGGGTCCTATCGTCTGCCCTCGATGGCTCCAGCTTCCTCTTTCTGGAAAGCCACCCACCGTAGCATAGAAGCAATACGCCATCAAATCACTCGCTTCAAAGATGTAGTTGGTCCAGTAGTCATCAAAACGATTTATCTTTTTGATGAGACTTCGATGTTACTCACGTAGCACATGGTTCCTGTTGCTTCAATCCATCAATTCTGTTCTTATCTAGGAGATTAGAAGCTAACAGCCCTAATAGAATACTAAAAGTAAGTATTATTAATGCTGATACCGGAGACCGCGACGGCGAAAGGTCCAGGTGAGGTTTGCGATTCTATAGGAAGCATCTTCATATCCTGTTCAACACAAGGGAAATTGCTTTCCAACTGCTTCCCTTTCGCCGGGCGAGAAACATGAGCAATATCCTTCGACAGATTTATCTCGTTTGTCGGTAATAAATGGGTATGGCATCATGTCTAGCAATATCCTTCGACAGATTTATCTCGTTGGTCGGTAATAAATGGGTATGGCATCATGTCTTGTCATCCGCCTAACACTCTTCTCAGGTTGCAGTCGAAGAGCTCTAGCTAGCCATCGAGCGGCGTGTGCTTCAGCGAGATATTCTTCTATTTGTTGGAGCCGCAGCAAGCTCGAATCACAAGGATGAGACAACTCATTCGCATGTCACAGATATCCACAAGTCTTGCTACTCAGGTAAAGCAAACGCATAAGCAGCTTGACAATTGCAAAGACGCTTCACGCAGCTTGCCGAGTAGAACGTTTCGAAACAGATTCAGCCGCAAAGTATTCATGCCTCTGCTTGCTTACGTTGGTGACAGACTTGCGTCATCTATAGAAAGCGAAAATAGAGAAAGCCTTTACGTCACAATTTCACCTTATCCAGCCCGGTAGCCTTCTTCGCGGCTGGCTTCGCTGCATACTGTTGCACAATATTCGAGATGCTCTTACTCGTCTGCTTCCCCGCATTGGCAATAGCCGAAGCCGCCGAGCTTGCGGAATGCGATACGTCACTAGCGATGTTCCCAAACGGATTCGACGCCGACGGATCCGCGCGTACACCATCCCGATTCCGGGCCGAGTCACTCGGCCCCGGCAGTGAAGCGTTCATGTGTTGCGCCAAGGCGTCGTCGTCGTCGTCGAAGGTCCCCTTCTTCGCCGCTGCCAGGTTCGCCCGCCGCGTGTTGCGCATCTCCTCCCAATCCAAGGTAAGACCGCGCGTGTATGGCATGAAGTCCTTCATGGCGGTGTTGACGCCGCGCAGCAGATGTTGCTCGGCCATAAAGTGGGCGGAGACGCGCTGGGCAAGCTCCTCGCGGTAGATGTGCTCGTACTTCAAGGCGTCATCGCATAAACGTTCGGACATCTCCTCGTAGTCACGCTTCGTTCTGTCAACAAGCTCCTGCTTGCTCGGCTTGGGGCTAGAGCCAGTGGCCAAGTCGGCATCCAGATCAATCATGGCGTCCGAGTACAAGGTGCGAACGGTCTTATACTCTTCCTTTGTAGACATAACGGTGGCGAGCCTGGCGTCCTCATCGGGGGTGTTGTACGTGAGGGGTTTATGAGCAATGTCGTCGAGATGCTCGACGTAAGCGCCGATGACCTTGTCCATGGTCTCCCTGCACCTGTTTAGGACGCGCTCCATGTCTGCGACGAGCCTTCTTTCCTCCATGTGCAAATCGCGGGTGTACGTGCCTTTGGCGTCGTCCCACTTGCGCTCGCCAAGTTCGTCCTTGAAGGCGTCGAGCATGGCCTGGTCCAGCTCGACCATGGTCTTTTGCGTGTGCTTGAGCTGGCTCTTCGCCGAGGTTGCCAAGGCGCTGACGCGCGCCTTCTTGCCTTTGATTTCCTCCACGCGCTTGGAGATGAAGTCGACGCGGGGGTTGCGCGTCAGGGCTGTGATTGGGAAGTGGGAAAAACAAGATTAGTATGGGGAAGTAATATCGGGCGGTGTGGGCAGATAGAAATGCGTGGGATGCGGAAATTGGAGGACGTACTGGTGCGCTTCCCCATCCTGTTCAAGACGCGCTGCTTGGCTTTTGCGTACATGCCGCCGATGACTGCTACCGGCTTTCCCTTCCGGTCGTCCTCCATGTGTGGGAGTGCTAGACGGCGGGTTGTTTCAAAAGGCACGTGGGGACTCAGCAGGGGATAATGGGGCTGAAGGGCTGTCTCGTCTGGCGGGGCAAGGCGATGAAACGGTGCTGCTCTGAGAAAAGTGAATGTGATACAGATGCGACTGTGGAACTAGACGCAGGGGCCATTGCACAGCAATGTGCAACATGACACTGGAAAGGCAAGCGGTGGCGCCGTTCTGTTTTTTGCTGTTCCATGATCATGAGGGCCATACTGTAGCACAGTGGCCCCCTGCAAGGGAATCCAGATCGCTTTCTTAAGTAGAATCCAGATCTCTTTTTGTAGTAGAATCCGGATCGCTTTCTTGAGTAGGATCCAGATCAATACACCCCCGGATCCGCAACGCATTCATCGGGTGCTCAAGTGCTCTGTCATCCACCTGTGTCATCCAGGTCTCGCAAACAGCGCCGATCTGCTGAGGAAATCAATACCCGCACACCAGCACCTAACTCTTTACCTCACTCCAGCGGTCGCCTACTCAACCGGCTCCAAACCTCGGTGTGCGAACCACCATCCACCGCAACAACGAATCCGCGATGCCGTCGGCGCTGATTTACGGCTGCTTGGGTGCGGGCCTGGCCGCTTTTTCGAACGCGGCGCGTAAGCTGCCGCTCATGAGACGTGAGTGATGCGAAGCTCTTGCTCGCTCGCGAGTTGCGCGATGCCGTCGGATCGAGAGTGCTAACTGGGTGCATGTGCGTGTGTTGGCTTGTGGGCGATGTTTGCAGAGCCGTGGGAACATGTCATCTACTTCGGCATTGGGGCATACTTCGGTAGCAAGATAGAAGGGTAAGCCCTTTGCACAATCCACAAAGCCCACCAACAGCGTTATCCGGCCTTCTAATCTTTGGACGACAACTCTACGTCTTTTCAACACACTAACAACATCCTACCATTTGCTATTGACAGATTCAAGGAAGCCAAAAGGCAAGAACTGGAAGCGGTACTGGAGGAGCGCGCTCGGCTATCAAAAGCGAAAGACGCTCGCGTCGCCGCCAGAAACGCCGCCCTGCAAGCCCAAGGGAGTGCGTAGACCGTGCTCAATTGCTCTTTAATCAATGACTGTTTTACATCGCTTCAACCTCCATTGAGTCTCCCGCTCCAACCCGCGCGCGCTCCCCCATTTTCGTGATATGCTTCGTCGTCAATTCCCCGAGACGTTTCCTGTACAACCCGGCGTCTGGGTAGTCGTCAGCGCATTGCGCCAACATCTCCATCGTCGCATCGATAGCTGAATATGGCACGTAAAACCTCTCCATACTATCCGCGCCCTCACTATTCCTTTGCACGCTGTTCAGCCCCACCATCAACGCTTTTGCCGCATCTACTGGCCTTCGGTTGCGCAATAAAGTCCTTACCACACCAGCCGCATCTCCCCTTCGCTGACCCGAGAACAATTGTGCCTTAGTGCTGGTCCCCTGCGCAAATGCTTCACTACCCCACGCCGCAGCATCCACCAACCACTGCGGGCATGCGACTGCCCCGGCAGACGACGACAGCGCACTCTCCAATGCAATTAGATTCCAATTCCGACATCCCTCTACCTCTCCCCCGTTCGATACGATTGCTCCAAGTAAGTCATCGAGCTCGGGATAGCTAAAGCTCGTCAAACTTTGATCGGATGCCTTGGCTGCCGCCATCTTGACCACATCAGTCAGCAAACGATCCCCAACTTCCTCTCTCCACGCACTTGCCAGCTCTGCTAAGAGCAGCATATTCTCGTAACTGGCCCGCTCACTCAACATTGAGATAACCCACCGTACCCCCTCAACTTGCGGAAGTAGCAAGACTGAGTCAGCCGAAGTAACAAATTGCACAAATTGCACTCTAGTATCAGAAGAATTCTCGTCAGAGACCATTCTGGTTAGCACCTTACTTTGAGCATGGGCCAGCAGAAGTCTGCGTGAAACCCAAGACTCACTCACAAGGCCTTTTCGCTCATTTCCTGCACCTGCCATAAAAGAAAATCGCGAACGCGCAATGAACCTTCGATGAGGAGGTTCGAGTTGTGCAGCGGCGAGCGCGTACCCCAATGCCTCGCATTTCGTTTTTGCCCATTCCAGTAGGATTTTCAACTTGGATTCGGTGGACAAATTGGGAGATTCAGTCACAAAACATTTCCTTATCGTCGATAGTCCTTCAGCGCTCAGCCGTTCACCCCACTCAAGTACCGACGTTGCAGCACTTGATACATCATCGCGTAAAATGTGCCAGGAGTACAGTTGTTCGTACCCGTTAACTGGTCTCTTCAAACCTTCTGTCGTCTGAGATTCTACCATCTGGTCACCGCTCTTGAAATGAATACCATCAAGAACATATCGGACATTAAACGCTTCACTAGCTCTCGCCCTTCGTTGCAAGGCTAGTCCACAAAGCACGCCAAGCGGTTCTGGGAGATTGCACTCTGCCAACCAGTTTAGAGTACCTTTGTCAGC
This sequence comes from Chondrus crispus, assembly GCF_000350225.1. Taxonomy (NCBI): domain Eukaryota; phylum Rhodophyta; class Florideophyceae; order Gigartinales; family Gigartinaceae; genus Chondrus; species Chondrus crispus. The sequence continues at coordinate 122,532 of NW_005179064.1, forward strand.
CACTGCATCAACAAGCAGTCCGACTGTGTCGCGGAGCGCATTACTCTCAAGTGAGCTTGCGCCTGCATTTGGATCTCCTGGGAATGGGTCCTTCAGTATGGCATTCAGGGCATGTTCGACACTACCAGCATCCAAAAACCTTGTGAAAGCGGAGGCTCTCATCATCTCATATCGATTCGTGTCCGGCGCTAACTGCATCGCCTCCAATGACGCAGCAGCAGCACTCTGCGATGCTCCGCTACTTTCCAACATTCGTACAGCCCTTTCCAAAAGCCAAAAACCAAGGTGAGCTCTGAACTTTGAGATGCTTGGTCCTAAGGGCTCTGGACGAGCAGTTCCGGCCATGATGACGTCTTCTCCGTCTTCAAGCGCGTCTGAAACATTGACTTCGTCAGGTGTAAGTCCAGCGAGTTGAACGGCGCACCCTACATCGAGATCAGAGACTTCTTTTCCTTTCAAACTCCACTGTGAAGCTGTAAGAAAGAAGGCATAGGCCTTCTCACTTCGCCAGGCAGCCTGTTCCGGTCCAGATTGACTTTCCTTTGAGCTTTTGCCGATCCACGAGTCTGTGAGCCAGTACGAAGAAGAATGGGTTTTCATAAGCCACGATCTACCACTTGCAAACATAGACGACACGGGTAAAGCGTTGCTTGCTTGTTCTGCGGCCACAAGTAGCAAATCGACTTCCGAGAAAGTTTGGAGAAAATTGAGTAGAGGTGCTCCTGGCTGCAAGGCTGATGATAACGATTGAATCGCGGACTTAAAGTCCGAGGAGGACATTTCTTCATCCATCTCAGTGCAATATCTCTGCGCCAAGCGATCCGTGAGGGGGATGTCTGTTTCAACTCCAGAAAAACTCATCACAATCGACAACATGAACTTCAGCTCACTCTTAGCGGTGGAATCCTTACCCTCTAAATTGTACTGAGCTGCGAGTACTTGACACAAGCCATGTGAAGCAAGGAAGAAACCTACCTTGGCAGACTTGAGTCGCCCCCTATCGAGCAGGAGATGTGCTTGATTTTGTACAGCTTTTTGTTCTGCTTCCAATAATCCTCGAAACACAAAAAGTGACCTTTGCCTGGCCACAACCAGCCCCACGCCCTCAACTGCACACATGTCTCTTACCAGGAGCTCTTCGGATTTCGTGATGTGCTCGGCTCTCGCTTTCACTCGTTGCCACATATTGTCGTCGTCCTGATCGAATATAGTGTTCAGTACGGTCGCTTCGAGTTGTTCCCTCGAAACAGAATCTGGGTTCTCCAATCGTAGTGCTTTTGAAACAGCTTCTACCGAAAATCTGTGCGCTTGAAGCAGCTGGTCTTTTGGGTTTTGACATGCGTCGTTGAGAATTTTCGCGAGCCCAAACGGCCGCTCGATGTCATCGAAAGCAGTTTACAACGTACCGGTTGGAATACCAGTACCATCATCTACTTCGCTTGGTACATTTAAGACTCCTGATACAAAACCTGACCGAGACCCAACAATCACGTCTTCACCGCTGAACGAAGCGGAGACAATAGGGTCGACAGGACCCATCCTCGTCGCAATTGGCGTCGTCGCAAGCGCAAGTGATCGCTCTCCACGCCTTTTTGCCGTAATGTGAAATACTCGAAGCGAGTCGGCATTTGGATCTTCGTCGGCCAAAACAGCTGCAATCACAGATCCGTCAAGACCTGTTACAAGAAAATGAGTGACTAGGCCGCTGGCAAGTGTTACTGGCAGCATTATATCCGCAATATAGTCGTAACACGTCCCTCCAAAGGTGAATACGCAAACCCTTCCACTAGCATGGAGCGATGCAAATGCTTTCACATGCAGCTTCATTTTCGCGACGCAAAGCACCGCATCCATACTTCTCCAATATGACCCTCTCTTCTCTTCTCGAGATGTCCTCGACGAACTCGAAACTAGTCTTGGCTCATGCGAGTTTGCTTCTACCGTATTCCTTCCCGCGGAAGTGGCCCCAACTCTGGGACTGCCAAAGAACCTTGTCATGAGGCCAAAAGATATAGAGGACGCCACTGATCGCTGAGAGGGAAGAGACTCGACAGACTCGCCAGAAACCATGCTCGTATCTTCAGCAATACTACTGCCCTGTATACCGGCATGTGCTCCAGGCGCAAATGTAATTAGATCCATGTTTGCAGGCGTTCCATCTTTAAACCTGACGATGGCGCAAGTGCCATCCTTTCGACCGATAACGTAATCGCCATCAACATCGGCCATGCAAGTGATCCAAGTCGACGGAAACGACCGGCGGCAAATCTCTTCGTGGGCGATCGTCGCATTCACACCAGGGACCGGCATGTTCAACCGAATCTGTACGAGCACGCACCCATGTTTGCTCGTGTAGCAAGACACCAGCACTTCGATGGTTTCCGAGGCTTGATTGGCCTCCGTCAAGACTAGTGGCCTGCATGTAAGAGGTGCGGAGAAGTTCAAGCGAAAGCCCTTACGGCTTACGATATTCTCAAATATTAGCGCCTTTCCCTCCTCTACCCTCCATGCAATCGTCTCGCCGGCCAGCCCAGCCCATGTACCACGGGTTGTACCCAAATCGTCTAAGTCTGCACATGTGAAGACGATGTCACCGCGCGTGAAACGCGCTGAATCATTGATATTACCATAATCAAACAAACGTGTCTCACGCATCGCCTCGGGCCCGGCAGTTCTGGCAGAGCTATTGCGCACAGCGGGCAACACGCAGAAATGGTTACTGCCACTCCTTCACTCCTCCGCCTCAACCGGATCAAAGGATAGTCAGACTTTTTGCACAAGGGGCGGCTGGGTACAGTATTGCAGTTTATCGCAAATGGTTGCGAGGTAGAGCAAATATTTCCCTGGGTCTTCTTCGTTGGAGCAAAGATTTGGAGCTTTTGTTAAATTTCCGTGGATTTATGAGCGATTTTTTGATCCTTCGCGGGAGTCAGGAGGGGTGTGAATTCTCACCCCCCTCATTTTGAAGTACTGTAGACGTTTCACCTCGTGACAGGTGATCAAGAGCACTTTCCTTGCCTTTAAGGTGAGGCACACGACGAACCTCTCATCAAAGCTATGGGCCGAGAGGGCTTGAATGATAGGCAGGTACTCTTCCTCATTTACGACGGTTGCTGGAAAAGAATGGGGCAGACATTCGTACAGACCATACGCTCTCATACAGGCACCGCATTGCTTGAGGGAGAAATGACTGATTGAGCTTGCGTGAAAGCTCCCGAGACATGCTTTGACACAAACTGTTCATCAGAAAACTAAATGGATGGACAGGCCGGCCGATGTCCTCTCATGGAAAGAGCTGAAGCAAGGACGCTACTTGTTTATTCATCTCGTACATGAGACAATATTTCATCTGTACACTTTAATTAATGTTCTTATCGCCAAAGGAAGATCTCGAAAACGCTGGCGCACGATAGATATAAACAGACATGCTATTCTGAGGGAAGGCTTCGGTTTTGCACCAAAGCATTTAAAGATGCTTCTAAACGGCGGACGCGATCTTCAAGAGCTTTTGCAGGACTTCCTACCTTCTTTCTCTCCGGTTCTTGAAACGCAGCCTGCAATTGTGCGTGTGCTTCTTCTACCTCTCGAAGCAACGGAGACCCTTCTACGTGGGATATGGCTTCGCCATGCCTCCTGACAATGCCAGTGGGAGATTCATCTATTTCTGCCGTAATATCGTGTTCCCAGTTTGCAAACTTTGTTACAGTCGCGCGCACCCGACAAGAGGGAAAAATCGAGGGAATCGTTAGCTTACGCACGTGGATATCAGAAACGTGGCTGGGATAAATTGAGTCCGGAACGAGGTGCCTGGTGTGGAAGAACGTATACAGAGTGACTTACCGCGTGGTCGTTATCTTCAGTATCATCTTTTTCAATACTCAACGAAGCTGCCGTGCCTAGTTCCGTGTCATTATCAGACTCCATCACTCTGGCAAACCTATCATCGGCGCTAACATGTCGCCGTGACCGGCGCTGTTGATACCTTTGCTCTTCGATATAAGATCGCAGTCTCGCGAGCCTCATTTCCTTCTTCTCCAACTCTTTCTCGTATATGCCCATGTTCTGAAGTAGCCTCTTCTTTTCATGCATGCTCTGCTTCAGAAGCGCTTCCCGTGATTCAAGTTCCCTCTCCAATGACGAAATCTTGTCCCTTTGTACCCGTTCAGACCGTTCCGCCGCCTCCGCTCTCTCCCTCGCTACATCTGCGGCAGAGCTCCGCGCCCGCCATCTCTCCGCCTCTACCTTCGTTTCTGCAAGCTGCGCTTCCGCTAGTTCGCGAGCCAAGATAGCATCCTGCACCCTCTTGCTATCCTGTGCCTTTTCCTCTGCGATAGCAACACGCCTCCGCAACCCAAGACATACCCTCTCAAGCGCCGTCGCTTTTTTTCTCTCTTCGACGAACCTCTTATCTGCGTCATCAGCACGTGCGGTCATACGGCGAAGCGCTCTCTCTGTGTCGACGACTTGGCTTCGCAAACGCGCCGCTTCCGCCACAGTCATGGAGCCCTTTCCCGCCTGTTCCAAACTCTCTGCACGCAAACGGTCGTAATCAAGGCGCATGTTATCCAGCAGTCGCGCAGAGCGGTCGACAGTAGCGCTGAGCGAAGAATTCTCTGAGCGTAAGCGTTCCGTCTCTTCTTGAAGTGCGTCGCCGCGTGCTTCGGAAGCCTCCAGCATGGACTGGAGCCTATCCATTTCCTTTCGCTGCGAACCTTCGCGGCTCGTGACCGCGCTCGCAAAAATTTCGTCGCTCGGCACAGGATTTGAAACCGCCACACGGATGGCGTCAGCGTTGCGCTGTGGCCTGAGCTCTGCCTCTTCATCCACAGATGGCTTTGATGGCCTTTTTTCACGGAAGGCTGCAGCGATTCCGTCGGCGAAAGTCTGACCGACAGCCCGCAAGCGCTCGAGTGAGGCGCGACGCTCTTGAGTAGGAGAGCGGCTTTCTATTTGGTCATCATCCGTCATGGAGATGACACGTGACAACCGGCGTTTCCACGTTTCACGCACTTGTCGTTCTTCCAATGAAAGGTTTAACTCAATTGGTGACGTTGAGAAGGAAGAAGAAGAGAGCGTTGCTATCGTTGAAAATGTGGGACAGAGATAGGGTCGAAGTGGAGATGGCGCAATGGAAAGAAAAAAAGGCCGCCCACAAGCATCTGCTTAATGTGCTCGAACAACCGCCATTTTTTAAATTTCAAATATTTTTGGGCTCGTGGCTATCGATCAAAGCAGGCTGCCAACCGCTTTAAGTGTCACTTATTCGTGTTAGCTGAGGTGTTTAGCAAATCGAGGGGATCCTCGCAGGCCCCTTTCTGCTTACGTAAGTTGGCGCTTGCAAACGCGAAGCGACAAATCGCTATGTGGCGACTACCCTAGGTCCAGGTCGGAGAGGTTCTATCGTTTACTGTTGTAGAACGCACCAGCAATGGTTGCGATTTTCATACAACTCTGCCTACTGTGAATCAAGCATCCATATCCATATATTGTATGTAACGGCTTCTCATGACCAGACGGCACTCTCCGAGTAAGGAACAATATTCCGCCCAGCGAACACATAGGATGGTTGTTTTGTCAACGAAGATCTATTTTGTATTGAGAACGCACCTTCTCGTACGTATTGTAGTTGATGGATCCTGTCAAGTCAACCAGATCCATCATTTCACCAATGAGAGCGTGGAAAGTGCCCTTAACGCCACAAGCACATGAAACATACGCCTCCACACTACTTTGCTGTGCACATTTCGGCTTGGACGCTTTCGCGCCACAGCAGTAACATTGTACCCTTCTCGAATCCACTTGTGCTGCAGTAGAGCGGCTGCAATGGGTCTCTTCGTAGGATCTTCGTTGAGAAGCGCTGCACAAAATCCCACAGCATCTGGCGGAACCCCAGGATGCTTAGCAAGTCTGTCCAAGTCGCTTTGGAGACTCGCCCGCGTCTCATTCACTCTTCCGGGGAGCTTTGGACGTCCCATAGATGGAAAAACTCCAACTAGGCAGACGTAGCACACCACGCCTAGAGAAAATATATCTGCTGGGGCTCCGTACCGTTCCCCGCGCAGAATTTCGGGTGCTACGTACGCCTGCGTTCCAAGCCTTTCAGAGCAGAAGTCAAATATGCCACGGTTGGAATGTGAATGCAATGTCGTGGCGAAGCCAAAGTCAGCCAACAAGATTCTGGGACGTGCTGAGTGTGTTATCTGAACAAGTACGTTGTCACACTTAACGTCCCTGTGGACGATATTAGCCTGATGTAGCGCAAGTATGCATCGTCCAATTTGGGTCACGATATATCGAACAAAGGGCTCTGCTAGAGCCCCTTGTTGGCTCTCGAGCATGTTGCTGAGCGATCCTCCGTTGCAATGCTGCATTACGATATGGCAATAGTTTTCATCGTAGAAGACGTCGAACACTTGAGCGACATGGCGAGTCAGCTGCGCCGCTTTGTGTTGAAGTAGTATTTCATATAGAATCTTTTCTAGCTTGTAACTGCAAGACGACATGCCTTCATGCGGTACTAGTGCTATTGTTTTTATGGCCACTTGGTCTCGTGGATTGAGTTTGCTTTTTCCAAGGGAGACGATTGAGTCCGCTCCTTTGCCCAGCTGCTGCTGTACAGAATATGAGTCTTGAATTTTTCGGATCCTTGCCAAATGAAGGCAGGTAAGCCATCGCTGAAATGTCTGGGCATCATCTCCTAGAAGGACGAGGGTTCTCGGATGATTTTGGCGTTCTTTAGTCGAAACATACGCCAGTGCATTTGAACTCAATCGAATATGCACTTTGAGGCCTGGCTTCGCATTAGAAATGGTAGATTCGTAAAGGCAAAACCTTTTTAACACAGGAGAAGTTTCAGTGAGATGTTGGGTTAAGAAACCCCATTGTAAGCGATAGTAAAAGCGTTCTGTACGAAAGTTAAATCTTCCCACTCGTGAGTATAGCCATCCGTTCATGTGCGATATCTGTCGTAGAACATCTTTTGGTGGTATGCTGAAGTAATTGCGTTCCGAGCGTGTCTGTAGCATAGTACGTGCAATCTTCTGAACACCAACTCGGAATGAGTCTTCATGCTACACTGAAAGCAAAGCAATATTGCATCATTCTTTTATATCTGATGAGGTACGAGGGATTTCCATCTGCTGCATTGATATGCGAAAAGCTGTTTTGATCAATGCTCAAAAATTGACTTGACTTTTCTACACGAATACTTGTACAAAATAGGCTCTACTACTGACTTCCAACAAACCTCGTCGTAACACTTGAAACGTGTTCGGCTTTGCTTTTCGCTGTATGTCACCACCACATCAGAAACCAGAACGCTTGAAGTTTTTGTTAATTTGAATAAATATAAATCTCTGCCCTTCAGATAAGATGCAACTTACCGTGGCAAAGCAGTCCACTGCGGACGGTTCAGGAGCCCAAGAGGCGGCGACGTACAGTGGCAGCAATTTTTAAACGCGTCCTATTCATTGACTGGTAATGAGGACGTGACTTTGTTGGGCATCGGGGAATACCGGGCAATCCGCTTTTCCCTGAATTCGCAAAAATAATAGAGTGGGATTTTCACCAGATGCCAAAAAACAAACCCCTTTCAAATTGAATATGCCAGCGACAGGCAACTCGGAAATGGTTTTGAGAGAAGAGAGAATCTTTCACGGACGTGCAAAATGGTGTTGTTTTCTTTAGACAAATGAACGAAAGTCATTTAGTTTGCATTTATTCTGACATACACGACGACATTGCCCCTTGTTCGGGTGCTTTTTTTTTTCTTTGTTACTAACCGCTACTTTCTTCAATTCGCCGAGGGAAACTATTCGCTTTGCACTCACTGTAGATCCTTTGAGCACCCCCGCACTTTGGACAAGTAAACTCTAGCTCCTACTAGCTAGCTCTAGTCGCAATATTTCGGGAAGAATAAAAAGGTGGGGATACTCCGTGTTTGGCGTGGTAACAGAGCAGGCTTCCATGTCTACTCCTCCGAACTGCGTTCTTCCTCGCGACGGAAGCATCGGGGCATGCGAAATTATAAATCCGTGGAAATAGACCAATCGCATCTCATTTGAGCCTCCCAGAAGGGTACAGTACCAGCACAGTAATGTTACGGTAGATATAGTGCGTGTGGGTGATATGGGGAAATCGATTTTGGCGGTTGCACACTTTTTTTGGACGGAAATTTTATTGAGCTCGTTCTCACCATTGCATGGGGCAAAATTGCTCAAGTCGCGCATCGTATCACCCTCCGCCGTCATCTTTGCATTGTTAGGGGGCGTGCACCAAACGGGCAAGGGAATTGGAGCTTGCAAGCGGGTCAAGAATGGCGTTTATCGGAACAAACGGGCTGGTGCGACACCAAGGAACGGTCTCGCAGAATGCAGTCAAACGGGCGACTTCGCGGCGATCTGGTCCGCAATGCGCACACCGTGCTTCGCGGCGGTCGGCGCTGGTGCTGCTCGGGGCGGTGGCGAGCAGCGGCGCGCTGAGCGCGCTATTTCCGGGCGCGGCGCGCGGGGCGTCGGAGCTGCCCGGCCTGCCCCCGGGCGCGCGGGAATTCTCGCGCGTGCTGGGTGCGCGGCGGCAGTGGGCGGAGCTGGCGGCGGTGCTGACGTCTGGGCGCGCGCTTGAGGACGGCGAGTGGGACTCGCTGCGCGCGTACCTGCGGACGATCTACCAGACGTCGGCCGACATGGACTTTCTGAGCGAGCCGTGGGACAAGCCGCTGCGCGCGCGCGCCACGGACGGGCTCAAGCGGTTCCGCGGGGCGGTCAAGGCCATGGACAAGCCCGCCGCGGACAAGGACGTGCGGAAGGTGGCGGAGCTGCACGCGCAGGTGATGCGCGAGTTCGACGCGTTTTTCGACGTGCTGCGCGAGGCGAGCACCGGCGGGATTCCCGAGGAGCTCTAGTTTTTTACTTGGGCGTGTCAAAAAAGTACGGGAGGTGCAAGCGAAATGAAAAAAAGAACTGTGTTGCATGGGACGGCGTGGACTAGTTGCGGCGGTCGTCGTAGTTGCCGAAGAAGTCCTCCTTGTTCTGCGAGCCGTCGAACTGCAGGAAGAGGGTGAGGAAGACGGCCGGGACGAGGATGAGGGGGATGTAGAGCAGGGCGGAGTCGATGCCCAGGCCGGCGCCGGTGCCCTCGCTAGCCAGGGCGGGGGCGGCCGCGGCCAGGGCAGGGACGGCCGCGGCGACGCGCGCGGCGTTCTTCCGCAGCGACATGCGCACGGCGGGGCGCGTGGAGACGGCGCGTGTCGAGCTCAGCGCGGGCAGGGCGACGGCGGGGACGAAGGCGGCGGAGACCATTGCGGGTTGGAGAAGTGTGGGTTGGAGAGACGGGGTTGGAGAGACGGGGTTGGGGATGCTGCGCGGGGTCGGGGAGGGGGGTGGAGGAAAAGGAGCAGCGGAAAGAGAGGGTGAGGGAGGAGGCGATGATTTTGTGCTGTATGAGGGAGCGGTTGGAAGGGGCGGAAAAGATCTTTTCTGGTACACATGCAAAAGCGATCTCCCGTGCACCTCGATGGAAGGGACCGTTTCGCGGGCGACACGTGTCCTACGAGAGGCGTGACGTGTGGGAGGTGTCATATGGCCAATACGTGGAATTTGTGGCCACGTGGTACACGTGGCGAGCGGGTGAGTGTTCTCGAGCGGATGATTGGCTGCTCTGGCACAGCCCGCGGCCACCCGTCTCTCAGCTCAAATCCGCACCCATCTACTACTCATCATTGCCTCCCACGCGCAACAACTTTTTCTGCCTTTTCACCCCCTCTTCTACACGTCAGTGATCCTTCTCGTGCTCCTCGTGCTCCTCCCGCTCTCTCGTCTCAACCTCTCATCGTCCCACTGCATTCCCTTCCCCCCGCCGCCTTCCCCCTTGCCTCCTTCCGCCCGGCCCCCTCCTTTCATCGTCCCCCCTCACTCCCGCTCCCCCCTCCCTCCCCACCCCCCGCCGCACCCCCCCTCCTCCAACGATGGGCAACCAGCTCCCCCCCGACACGCGCGCCTCCACCGCTGCTGCGGCGGCGCCAGCCATCCCACTGTCGTTCGGCGAGAAGATGGCTGCGGGCGCCATCGCGCGTGGCGTGGCGCAGACGGTGCTGCACCCGGTGGACGTCGTCCGGACGCGCCTGCAGGCGCGGGGCGTGTCCTCGTCGTGGCGCCCGTCCGTCTTCATCAAGGGCGTCGTGCCGCAGATCTCGCTGGCCATCCCGGCCGGCGCCATGCAGTTCCTGGCCTTCGAGGCCGCCAAGGAGAAGCTGGCCCAGCTGCTGCCGGACGACTCCTTCGCCCAGGTCCGCGTCCTGCTCGCGGGCGCCGCGGGCGCCCTCGCCGCCGCCAGCTTCCGCATCCCGCAGGAGGTCCTCAAGCAGCGCATCCAGGCAGACATCTACCCGAATGTCCTCGTCGCGCTCAGGGAGACCCTCGGCAAGCAGGGCGTGCTCAGCTTGTACAAGGGCTCGGTCGCCACCATCTCGAGGGACGTCCCATGGAACGCCCTCTCGTTCCTGTTCCACGCCCAGGGGAAGAAGATCTTCGCAAACGTCAAGGGCCGCGCCCCGAGGAACGACGAGAACCTGGCGGTCGCGGGCGTCGCCGGCGCCGTCGCCGCCATTATTATGACCCCGGTCGACGTCGTTAAGACCCGCATCATGACCCAGAGGGTCGGCGCCGCCGTGCAGTATTCGGGCATCATCGCCACGCTGCAGAAGATCGTCGCGGAGGAGGGCGCCGGCACCCTCATGAAGGGCGTCTTGCCGCGGATCGTCTTCCTGGCCCCACTGGCGGGCATCACCTTTTCCGTCTATGAGGCCGTCGCCAAGAATATCCGACAGCGCAAGGCCGCCGAGGCTGTTCAGGTGGGGGAGCAACCTGCCGACAATTCGCGCGTCGTCCGGAAGGCGCCCAGGAAGGGGCTCCGTCTCAGGGCCTTTGGCCTACGTTTTGCAAAGACACCTGCGAGAGTCGCTGCCGCCAAGGCACCCATGGGGACCTTTGTTGGGGATTATGCCGCTGCAAGCCCAGTCTTCTTTTCGTTACCATGCTAGGGGGCGCGGTATACAGGGAGGGAATAGACGCCGTTAGCATTAAAACTTCTTTACCGATCCTGTACATACAAAAAAACAAAAAGGTCTCACATGGAGACGCATCGACTATCTTGCGTGATAGTGTGTGTGAACGGCATATTACGGTATATGTATCATCTCGACAAAACTGGTCCATCCAACTCGGCAATTGTGACAACGTCATGCGCAATATGAGTCCGAACCTACACACACATACGTGCCCAGGATGGCGGGTTCGGAATGCAGTGAAGCCGCCCATTCATGACTCCAATCGCGCCACCCTCAATGCTTCACCGGAAAAAGGTTCAGCGTATGAGACTTCGCTCCACAGACTTGGCTTCACGCTTTGCCGTGCCGACAAAAAAAAAAAAACTGCAGCACGTTGACGCGTTATCCATAGCACCTGATTTTGGTAAGCGCACCTTTCTTCGCACTCTGCCCCTTCCGCTCAAGGTACTGCTGATGATACCCTTCCGCCTTGCAATAGTTTTGCACCTTTGCAATCTCAGTGGCGACGGGCTTCGATAGCCTTCTCCTCGCGTCGGCGCTCCACTCATTAATCTCCACCATTTGATCCTCATCATAAAAATACACACCGCTGCGATACTGCGTCCCGGTATCATTTCCCTGCTTATTCAATGACGTCGGATCGTGCCTGCTCTCCCAGACCTCGAGCAATTGGGTGACGGAAATCTGTCGCTCGTCATACGTGACACGCACGACCTCAGCCGAGCCCGTCATGCCAGAACACACGGCCTCGTAGCTGACACTGCCAAACTTCCCATTCGAGTAGCCTACCTCTGTGTCTACGACACCGACGACCCTTTGGAACGCGAGCTCGACCCCCCAGAAGCAGCCGGCGCCGAGCACGATTGTCTTGAGAATCGGCCCGTCGCTCCCAGAACGCGTCAACTGCACCGGAGCGGGGTGCAGAGCCTGCTTGAGCGCTCCGCTCTCCGAAAAACTGGAGAGGTCATCGCTTCCACCAATGTGGTTGCGCGCGATGTAAATGTTCGGAACGGTGCGCTGCCCCGTCTTCTCGAAGAGATACTGCTGGACGTCTTCGCCCAGCGCGCCCATCTCGTCTACCTCGAAGACCTTGGGTGGTGGGGCGGTATCAAGGCCGCGGGCAGCTTCCTGCAGGGTGGCTTTTGCGCGGTGGCAAAATCCGCAGTAGGTCTTGCTGAACATGACGACGTGATTGGCCGCGATAGCCTCCTCGACAAGCTTTTCCGCAGGGCGTTGCGGCGGGCCCGGTTGGTCGGCAGGGCTCTTCACGGCCTCGGCGATGCGGGTGACAAGCTCGTTGCTGGCGGCGAGGGCAGCGACATCGTCGGAGCCTCCGACGAACTGCCCCGCGATGAAGACACTGGGGACGGTGGTGCGGCCGGTCTTCTCTGCGAGGTAGGCCTGTATCTGGGACCCTTCCTCACCCATGTGGTCGAGCTCGAAGGTCTTGGGGGCGTCGAAGGCTGGGACATGCTGCGCGGCGGCGGCGATGTTGTCCTTGGCGGCGACGCAGTACGGGCAGAAGCTCTTCGAAAAGACGACGACGGGGTTGTTCCGCACGGCGTCCTCGACGAGCTGCTGCGGGGCGGGCGGGGCGGGCTGAGGGGCGGGCTGAGGGGCGGGCGGGGCGAGCGCCGGCTCCGGCTTCGGCTCCGGCGATTGTGGGGCCGGGTGCAGCTCGGCGAGGCGGTCCGGGGCCTGCGTGAGCATCTGCTTGAGCACGCCGCTGCGCTCGAACTGGGCGGTCTCGTCGCCGCCACCGACTGAGCGGCCGCCGATGAAGACGTTGGGCACAGTGCGGCGCGACGTCTTCTCGGCCAAGTAGGCCTGGACTTGGGCGCCCAGCGCGCCCATGCGGTTGAGCTCGTAGACCTTCGGCGGGGTGAAGGAGGCGACTGACGCGCCTGCGCGCGAGATAGAGGTCTTCGCCTTCGTGCAGTACGGGCAGTAGGTCTTGGAGAATATGACGACCGGGTGCGACGCGATGGCGCTCTCCACTAGGTCCGAGGCCGAGGCGGAGGTCGAGGACGGCTTCATTGTCTTGTTACCCATTGTGAAGGGGTGGTGCGCGATGTGAGGTGGG
>NW_005179064.1:136473-168743 GCF_000350225.1 Chondrus crispus
AAGTCCTTCGTCCCTCCGCGCAGAACGACCCCCTGCAACACCATCCGCCTGCCCCTCCGCCGGCGCCCGCCCACTCGCCCGCGCGCCCCCCTTCGCCCGTCGTGGAGCACGCCCACCCGCCCGCCGACCGTGCCGCCCGCGAGGAGAGGGGGATGCGAGCCGCTTCGCGGAAGGACGCCCCGCTCGGGCAGCGCGTTGCGAAATCTCTCCCGCCGACGCATCCCACCGCCGAGCCGCAGCACCGCGTTGCCCCGCCCGTGCCCGTTGCGAAACCTCTCCCGCCGACGCATCCCACCGCCGAGCCGCAGCACCGCGTTGCCCTGCCCGTGCCCGATCACGCTGCAGCTGCCGCTGCAGCTTCGCCTGATGCGGGGGCGGTGGCAAAAGGCGCTTCTGGGAAGCGATCGGCGTTTTCGGAGGTTGCGGTGCCGCTAGGAAAGCTGGAAAGTGCAAAGTCTTTCGGTGGGAAGGCCTCAACGGATAACTCGCAGCTAGAGTTGGGCTGTGCAGAATCGCCGCGCGTCGCAGATGGCAAGGCAGGTGAGGACCCTACGCCTGCGAAGGCCACTAGTGTCGTAGGGTCTGCAGAAAGGACGCAAGCGAATGAGAAGATTTTACAACCCTTGCAGCAGCCGTCATCTACTCCTGGTCAGGTGAAAAGCCCCATCACAGTGAGCGAATCAGCCCTCGTTAAGAAACCAAAAAACGGCACATCATTGGATACAGAGGGAAAAGAGTCTCAAGTCACCCCACCAACCAACGAAAACATAGAGCCACGCGATGAAGATGTGAAAACTACCCCGATAGAGGTCGCATCTAAAGATAAGGGAAAACCTGTTGCTGCTGGGAACAAAATATCGGCAGAGAGTCGTGATGGCGATGGAGAGCAGAGTGACGGGCACCGAAAGTCTGTTTCATCAAAAGGAGAAGAGAAATTGGAGAAACATCCAAAGCGCGCAACCTCCCCGGTCAGGAACGGCGGCAAGGCCGCAGACAAGAAGCGGTCCGATGGCAATAGTGAACAGTCTGGAAAACTTGAAGAACGGGACAACAACGCGGAAACACGAAAGTTAAGTAGTACCAACTACGGGGATGAAAAGAATGTGAAAAATCCGATCACTCTTTCGCCAAACCTGGAATCTAAAGTTCACCAACCGAAATCTTCTAATAAAACCATAGAAGAAGCGACTGCTGGTGCTGGGACAAGGAATCTTCCAAAGAAACTACCTGGGGTAGAGGCAATGCAGATAGAATCGAAAAAAACCGAAAGGGTCGACATGGAAACGGACAAGAGCGCGCGTACTTCTGACGTCGTGGAGAAGCAACCGTCGACTCACGGCTCTGCTCCTACTGTTTCAAACGAGGGAGGAGCACTTAAAGTATTGAATCGTGAGCAGTTTTCTCCTTCACATGGATCTCCAGGTACCGATAGAGAACGAGAGGCGACCGGAACGAACGGCAAAACACCTTCCCCTCCTTTGTCTTCAACTATCGGAGGCAAACAGGCACTCGGGCAGTCGGAGAAGTCTTCTCCCACACCGTCATCCTCACTCGAGGATGGAGACAAAGGGACAGCAAGGAAGCAGAAAAGCCCGTCTAAATCTCTGTCACCTGCAGTTAGCGATAGAGGCAAAGCAGAGAAAGCATTGGAGCGATTTGTGCGAACTTCCGGCTCCAAAAAGCCAGAAGACGTGGCCATACGACAAGTCGATCAGAAGTCGGAAAAGCACAGACCGCAGCGCAAGGACGCAAAGGTCTCTTCAGATAAATCTGACAGAAAGGCTGGAAAAGTATCCGGAAAAGAGCGGATCTCTAAACCTTCATCCTATGATACTCAAAGCACGGAAAAATCCCAGGGTAAAGAAAACTTCAAAAGCGGCAAGTCGACTAAGCGAAAACGAAGAAGTGAAGCGGATAAGCCTACTGCGGAAGAGCCAGATCAGAACCCCTCTGGCAGTCCGAAGAAAAGGCCCAGAATTCACAATTCTGATACCCGTTGTGTTCCACAGGACCTTGAAGAGCAGAAAAACATTCTTCGCGCTCTACGTGAGTTAATGGAGAAGGATTATGCAGAAGTCTTCTTAGAACCGGTCGATCCCTCAGAAAAAGGCTGCGCGGCGTATTATACAGTAATTAAGAAAGCTATGGATTTGGGAACCATTGAGAAACGTCTCGATCAAGCGACCTCACAAAACGCGTACTACGCAGCTAAAACCGATATCTTCGCAGATATCGAACTTGTCTGGTCGAACTGCAGACAGTTCAACGGCATGTTCGACCCCATAATTGGCGATGTTGAGAAATGCATGGCGTTTCTAGACGCGGCGTTGGAGAAGTACGGCGTAGAAAGTGGTGCAAACAAGGATAATCAACGAAGACGCTCAAGGTCACGTTCTCTGAAGCGAAAGTTCGAGGATAGTCAGTTGACAGAACGACCCAAGAAGCAACAACAACAGCGTAAAAAAGCAAAGCCAAAGGCTGATGACCTAAACGATGGTCGTCTGGTCGGCAAAGTGGTAGCGGTGTTCACGCGGCGAGGTCCCCGGAAAGCTAAAGCTTGGACGCGGGTGAAAGTTGTCGATTTCCTCGAGCGCTCGCAGTCATACAAACTGCAGTGGCTTGATGACGGGAAAATAACCTATAACGCTACATTTGGTATGAATGAGACTTTTCCTGTGTTTCGTCAGTGAAGCGAGGGGGGTTTTCCGCCACCCGCTGTTACGCTTATTATTATCCTAATAAATGACAACATCTCCGCTGGTAAAGGAGATTATTGCATCCCATCTGTTGTTCCACGGATAACCACCAGCTTCCTTGTGCTAAATCGAGGTCGTGCGAAAATGCAAAGCACCGATGACTAGATCTCAGAAAATGAACTGTACACAGGAGGCGATGTTGTATACAGTACATCAGCAATATTGGAGGTGAAGAGTGATGGATACTTCATGGGGCCAGAAAAAGGAGTGATGCCAATAGGCTGATATGAGAAGCGGGAGGGGATGTTTCGTAGAACAAAGACAATATTCTATTGAAGGCCTTAGTTACTTCAATACATAGTTTGTAGTCCTTGGCTATTCACTTTCCTTACCATCACTGTCCGTGGAGGTTTCCTCAGCTTTTCCATCCTCTAAGATGTCTAAATTCCCAAAACTGCTCTTGCATAAGTACAATCCTTTTGTCTTCCGTGCGACAGCTATTCTATTTCTTGTCTCCCTCATTGTCGCCGAAGGCAAACGTTCCCGATAGACCGCAAACAGGTAGCCGGTGCAAAAAGCATCCCAACCCGCAGTATGCATTTTCTTTTCGTTGCTTATCAGATGTGGTTTGACCTCTATTCCACCGCGTTCTGTGTCCGATTCACCAAACACCCCCAATTCTGCGAACGAGTTTTCCTCTCTGTGACCTTCCGCAGACTTTCTACCTTGGCCAGCTTCTTTGGCTAAGAGCGCCAGTTTCCGCTTCTTCGAAAGTCCAGATAGTTCGGACTGGGCAGTTTTGCGATATGACTTCAGTTTCTTCGACTGGACTTTGTACCTCTTGAACGCCTCCTTACTGTCTTTCGGAAGCTCGTGCTTCTTCTCCCTTTCCACGGCCGCAAAAGCATCATGCTTAAAAGGACAGGAAACACCCCGTGCACAAAACCCTCTGAATGCGTAGAGCTCGCAAAGCGTATCCTTCGCAAAGTCCGGAGGAATTTCGTCCGATGGATCTGCCAAATCGTCGGACGGTAGCCCATGGGCATTCGTAACGCCGATCTTGTCCTTCAACACTGCACTTGCGAACAAATACGATAAATATGAGCGCGGTTCCGCCGCTACTGACGCGAGCATTTTGTTATCCCAATACCCAGCTGGGACGCAATCCAACAGCGCACCGATAAAGCCATGCAACGTGGGAGGGAGCGGCCCTTGGAACGCGGCGTACATAAACGCAAGATCGAAAAGGCCATTGTGAAGGATAAGTGGGACGCCCTGCCGGCCAATACGCCAGAGCAAACCGCGAGGCAACTTGTCCCACCGCCAGGGCGAAGAGGCCTTCTCGACGTCGGCGCCCTTCAGGTCCGGCGGCTTTTCGGTGCTCGCGCGTGTGTACGGGATGCCTTTCTTGAACATGCGATTGAAGTCGAAGTTGTGCGAGACGAGAAATTCGCCGGCGTTGGCGTTGACGGTAAAGTCATCCTGGCAGGACATGAGCCAGTCGTACGTGGCGACTTCGTACCATCGCTTCGATTCTTCTGCATCCTCGTCAGGGCTCACCGGACTGAAGAGAGAGAGCCCCACAGAGAAAATAGCTCGCGTGTCCGCGAGACGGCGGATGGCTGCATAGCGTGCGCCCAAATCTTCGGACAGCAGATTTGCGTCGCGACCGAGACCGGAAAACTCGGCGTCGACAGCGACAAACCCTGTCGGCGGGAGCTTCGACAGCTTATCGCCAAACGAACCGAAGCCAGAATCTTTCCCCGCTTTTGTTGTGTTGACAATGCGAATAGCTGCTACTTCGGCACGGCTGCTCATCTCAACTCGGGGTTGTAAGAGGCAACGCTCCCATCAAAGCGAGACCGTCCACACTGCATGTACAGTATGTGAGAGCCGGCGCCGTGTTTCCTGCCCGTCCAGCAATGTATGTTTTCATATGCTGTTATGATTGCCTTGATGACGTCACGGTGGCATGCGTGTTTCTTTCGCGCATGTCAACTGTTCTTCGCACTGGTGTTGGCGCATTTTCCTTGAGCGAGAGTGGCGGTTTGTCCGCTGCCGCCATCGATGGAAAGCTACTTCCGGACATACCGCGATAGAGCAAAAAGTTAAAGAATCGCCCTACATCCTCTCTCCATGAGGAAGTGCCCATCTTTTCGAAGCAGAACGTCTGATTCATGAGGCACAGACTTCAGACACGTCTATGTAGGGAATCCTCCTGGCGGTTCATACACTGTCCGGTGCTTTATTTATGAAACCTCCTCGTCGATGCAGGTGCCCCGCACTTATCTTCCTTTAACTAATACCCCTAGCTGAAACGTCATTTGTTAGTGGTCTATGACTACAACAAAACTAAGTGAAACATCACTCACGCAAAGTTCCGAACCCCCAAGTGATACTCCGATATTCGGTTGTACGAAGCTCAGTTGAAGCTACAGTCCACGCTATCACCAATTGTTAAAACCGGAGCGACAATTGACGCAGTTTCGCCGTCTCCTTGCTGTCTAGCGTGACGGCTCGTCAAAGCAATACGCTGCCACAATACTCAACAAACCAAGCCACACGTACGCTGCTCAACGATATTCAATTAGCCATGTGTACGAACACCAACATGTCGTTGTACAACAGAATCCGAATCAGCAGAAAGGCCCGTGCATTGAATGACAATCGAACAACGTTTTCAGCCGACTCAATATACAGGGTAGAGTACCCAATGCATCATATTACGTGTAGACAATCGACTACACAACTGCCACGATCGCAAGATTAGCGTGCGGTCAATTTCAGTAGTAATCCATAGGGCCTAGATCCTTTTCAAAACTCTCATGAGCCCTGTGCGACAGCCGATTCCTCAGCAAGCGAACTTGAAGGGGCACTCGTTTGCATCTCCAAATCTGCTTCTGCCACCTTTGCAGGATCTTGCATCTTTGCAGCGTCATCAGAAGAGATCCCTAGCTCTTGCATGATTTTCAGGAGTTCTTCGTCTTCCTCGGTTAGCGCTGGCTGTTCAGTGACAGTAGCCGGCGGCCTGGCTTCGCCTGAAACCAGGTCTTCAAGCTCTTGCTCCAGTAATGCCTGGTCTCCAACTGAGTCTTGGTTGAGTTGTCCGAGGGCATGACGCACGTCTTGCTGATCAGCCAGCATCTCATCAAAGTCGGCGGCTACAGCGTCTACTCTGTCGGCGGTCACGCCACTTTCTGTCGCTGCCTTCAAAGAAGACATTCCAGTTTCAAGTGCAGCGACAGCTTCTCGGTTTGATTCAGCCTCGTCTACCGCCATGAGAACATCGGAGAGCTTGGAAGCAGTTGCACGAGACCCAACAAGCTTCATCTCGAGTGCTTTCTTCTTCTTCAACCGTGCGAGTGCGTCAGACTTATTCCCAGACTTGGCAGAGGCCACAGCTGCTTCTTTCTCCGCCTGGACGGCGACATCTAAATGTGCACATACTTTCTCCATGCGCTCCAACGCAGCCTTTGTCCGAAGAACCCCTTTGTCGGCTGGGCTTGTCGACCCCTTTCCAAGTTTCACACCCAGGACGGGATCCGGATCTTCTTTCGTGGGGTCTGTGAACAATGCAGTTGCATCACCCTGCGAGACCATGTGAGCAATGACGGCCTCAGCGTCGCGAGCACTACCGGCTGTGAGACCCTCTGCAAACGTCTTGACAGTGTGAATGTCTCCAATAGCCGTGGGGCCGGACAGCGTCGATGCTCTCTGAGCGACAGCTTTCAAAGCGGCGACTGGAACGATGGGATCATCAAGGGTAGGGGCCTGTGGCTTGGTAGAACCCCAAAAGTAGCTTCCAATGCTGGATCTCAATGCACCTATAGAATACGCTGACTGAGAGGTAGTACTTGGTGCTTTTAGAGTATCTGCACTGACGACGTCGCCCCGCCTGAAAAGTTCTTCAATGACCCTCACACCCGCCGATGGCTCAGTCCCGTTGTGTTTCAGCTGCTTCAAAAGTTCCCTCTATTGGCGGGCGCGCCGCAAATTTTGACAAGTTTCGACGCGACGTCAGAATTTGTGCTCAGGTGTAGAGATGCGGGACGAAGCATGGGATCTATCTAGGACTTACCGGTGAGATAACGAGGCTTCCAGGACGACTGCATGATGCTACAATGGCATCTTCAAAGAATCCCAGTAAAGCATCCCAAAGGGCCTACGCTTTCGCAATGAAGAAAGAGATAGCTCGTGTCAGCAGTTGAGTTCGTCGCGCCGGCGTGTTCGCTGGGAACAAGATGGATCAACGCACTGGGTTAATATCGCGCGACTGCGGCAAATCCGAAGACCAGAGAACATCGATCTCTTCCTTTGTTCGAGAAAAGTACGCTGGCATGCTCGTCACGCTCCATGTGGAATCCTTCATTGCAGCGACAACGGCAATTCAAACGGCCGTACACTGTGGATGGGCCGGCTTTGAGGTCTGCGGTTGCCGCTGATATTCCAATGTGCAGTAGGATAAAGAGCGAGGGTGGCTGCAATTGAAAGAATCTCGGGTACCTGTGGCAACGACGACGGCTCTTGGGTGAGCGGTCTTTCTCTCTTTCTCTCTCTCTCCCTCGGACGGAAAGCTCTAACAAAGACAGTCCGCCAGGGGCAAGCCTACTGTACCTGCTGAGGCCAGGATATATGATATACCAAAGACATGAGTTTTCATTATTTTTAGCGCAATACAGTATGTGTTCATTTTCTACGCTCCGGGTTTTGAGAGGCGGGGCAACAGCCAGCTGATCTACACGGCATTTCCCAGTTCGTTCACCACGACAGCGCTCCTAACCGACGATATACCGTTGCGCGAGGCGAAAAGTTTTCTTCGCAAAGGAGGGAAGGGAATCATTCCGCTGAAGCGCCATTCTGCAGAACCAAGCAAGTTCGTCTAAACTGTGCTCATAGAATGACGAATCAACCAGACACATTCGCATCCTTTGTGCTCCCAGACGATGTCAACAAGTAAGTCACCAACTTCAGTTGCCGAGATCTATCGATACGCTGATGGCCAGTGATTTAGTGCATGCTCTGACAACAAATCACCTCCTTTTTCCAATACAACATCTTGTTGCAAACTCGTGCTCGAAAAGACTCGAATACGTCCAGGACACGAAGCTGTACAACTCGGGAACATTCAAGCTGGAGCGCGAGGACCATACAATGGGAAACTTGATACGAATGCAGCTAATGCGAGATCCAGATGTCATATTCGTGGGCTACAAGCACCCCCATCCTTACGAACATCACATACTGTTACGAGTACAGACGACAACGAGGCCGTCAGTTGGCGGGACTTACTTACCGCCAGATGCGTTTAAAACCGCGCTACAGGATTTGGCGGCAGAAGTCTCGACGCTGTCGGAACAATTGAGGAGCCAGCTGCATTAACGGACTGTCATTTCACGATCGTACTGGCACACCCAATTGGCTGTGCCAGTACGACCGTGAAATGGCAGGATGCTCCCGCCGCAAATGATACAGAAGAGCAAGAGTTTCAGGCTTTCCAAGCGTTTCTATCAAGCGCCTATCCTTCCAAACAGGACTCAGATTTTCTTCCCCCAAGACACATTGCAGGATGAAATCGAAAGCACAATATCTGGACTGCAATTTGGTTTTCCAATTGTATACTTGCACCCCACGCAAACACGCTTTTGCATAATGTAAAAACTATATTCAAGCAAGTAGGTACGGTTTGGAGTACGCATCTAGATGCGCCTCAGGCTTTTTTAGCGATCTTCTGCCATCACAAAAGTGTTTATTCGTTTCGGGATTCTGCCGTGTGCAATCCTGTACAGAAAGTGCCAGATATACTGCGCCACCTTGTCATGGGGTGGAATTTCTCAGAGATATATGTATATTGTCATACTGCTATAAAGAGCATGGTTCACACTGTTCGGGTAGGGTCTTCCGACCCTAATCTGAAGCAAAGTATGTATGTCGACATTATGAACGACCGGCACAAGAGGTATAGATGTATCTCCGACTTGGGATAGGCGATGAGGTCAAGAGTATGTGTTCCTTAAAGCATCAAGCCGAAATCAAATACTTGTCAAGCTGGGGATCAAGAACGGCTATGGTGTCACGGGGTCTTCGAACCCATTCCCACAAGAAAATTCCGTTCGGTGCAATGCAAATCAGTCATAACGTTCATGGGTGATCTGTGTGGGAGATTGGTCTGAGAGGCAGGCAGTGCCCCAAAAATCTAAAAAATCACATGTAACCCTCAATCTGGCATATCGCAGCTTCGCTTTTTACAGCTGGATCTACACCGCTGGCTTCTTGTCCGCCCAGTCAGACTGGCTGCACAAAACAAGCGACATCAGGCCGGTCAACATTGACCTTCACGAGCAAAGAATCTGAGAGAATGAATGCCTTTGTCTCCGCCGCGGCGATAGGCGCAGGTCATCAAAGTTCATTTGTCACGGACCGATGCGCCGCACACCAAATAGTGCCCAGACTACCGTCCTCGAATCGACCCCGGCTGTGCCCGATATCCATGTCAGGAGGACCAAGCTGGAGCGACCATGTCCCTGTCGCTGAGAAGCCGCGCACGCTGATTCGCGAGGACGGGATATCCGGGTCTGATACGATGCAAAGCCGCTTCGAATCGATGATACGCAAGGCGCAAGACGACATCTGCGCCCAGGTCGAAGCCCTGGACGGAGGGAAATTTCACGAGGACTCGTGGATCCGTGAGAACGGCGGCGGAGGAATTTCCCGCGTGCTGCAGGGAGGAAACGTTTTTGAAAAGGCCGGAGTCAATGTGTCTGTGGTCTATGGCACTATGCCACCAGAGGCCGTCGCTGCAGCAAGCGCCAGAGGGGTAACGCGCGATGTCGGCTACGCGCCTGGGGAGGCTGTTCCGTTTTTTGCGGCTGGTATCTCCTCGGTCATGCATCCTTGGAACCCCATGGCTCCGACCATGCATTTCAACTATCGTTACTTTGAAACAGATAGAGGTCTTTGGTGGTTTGGGGGTGGTACTGATTTGACTCCGTCGTATCTCTATGAAGAAGACGCCAAGCATTTTCATGGAACACTCAAGAAGTGCTGCGACCGACATGACGAGGCATATTTTCCAAAGTTTAAGTCTTGGTGCGATGATTACTTCTTGATCAAGCATCGCGGAGAACGTCGCGGGCTCGGTGGGATCTTCTTTGATGATCTAAATGACAGGCCGGCCGACGAAATTTTCAAGTTTAGCACGGACTGCACAAACACCGTGTGCGAGGCATACTTGCCCTTGGTGGAGAGACGGAAAGATGAGGAATACACTGAAGCCCAAAAGACTTGGCAACAGCTGAGGCGCGCTCGATACGTCGAATACAATCTCGTGTATGATCGAGGCACGGTCTTCGGCCTCAAAACGGGAGGTCGAATTGAGAGCATCTTGATGTCTCTGCCCTTGACTGCTCGCTGGGAGTACGACCACTCCCCCGAAGCAGGGTCTTGGGAGGAGAAGACGTTGGCCGTTTTGAAGGAACCGAAAGATTGGGCATGAAGCTCAGCGCAATGAACTCTGCAGAATGCAGCAACTGATTTTTCCCTATTTCTTCGAAGAGTAGTGAAGAAGCAGCGTGCGGCATGCGTTTCCATTCAAGAGTCGACAGGGGCATCGTCTTCGTAGAAACTAATGCCCGCATCTTCAAGGCCTAACTTACCAAGAATAAACCTTGCATACTTCTCGAACTCCTGACGCGGATTCTCGGGGAATGGGGCATGCAGTGCGCCCATTCCGCCAACCACTTCGTGAGTGTCTGAGGACGCTTCCACCGCAGCTATTGCGAAGACAGCATCAAGTGCGGTGGCTGTTTCGCGAAACATGAGTCTTGCATGCGAATGTGCAAGTCTCACCAGGGCCTCAAGGAGACGGACAGTTGTTCTCGCAGCGTTTCTTTTTACCGATGCGCGCTCCATAGTGTAGTACTTTGAAAGCAGAGTTTGGGCATTCGGGGAGAGTTTTGGCTTCAGATCTGTCTTGATGTAATACAAGTACTGGCGCAGTCTTTCGGTAGACCAGATTTTGTCTGCTTTCTCCATTGAGGGCGCTTCGTATCCATTCAGGATAAAACTAGAGAGCTGCCTGTCCCACTGTTCATTTTTCTGGTCAAGAAGAGTGAGGACAACATCAAAACGGCTTAAAAGAGGGGATGCAATTCCAACTGTGATAGGCAGTTGATCCCCCCCGAAGTCTCCATGCTCATTCCCAGCGGCATCGTTAGATCCCCCAATCTCCGTACAGATCTTTCCCCCCTTGGGATTGACTGCTGCAAGAACAGTCGCGCGGGTATCCAAAGTGCAAACGAGCCCCGCTTTCGCTACAGAGAGTGTTTGTTGCTCCATTGCTTCATGAATAGCACCTCTGTCATGGTTCTTAATGCCGTCGAATTCATCAATGCAACATACCCCTCCATCAGCCAGCACTAAGGCACCTGCATCCAGCATCCATTCCCCTGTCCCAGCCTCTCGTACAGCAGTCACCGTCAGACCTGCCGAAGTCGTTCCAATCCCTGTAGTAAGAACTGAGCGCGGAGAAATTTTCGCGGCGTATCGTAGTATTTGCGACTTTGCCGTTCCTGGGTCTCCGACAATAAGCAAATGAGACTCGCCCCGGATGCGACTACCTGAAGGGTCACAATAGGAAACTCCACCGATGAGAGACATAGCCACAATCATTTTTAGCAAGTACATGCCGTAAATCTGGGGACAAATTGACTTCAGAATAAGGTTCCTCGCTGTCAGCTGCTCGGTCGGAGGATGAGAGGCCCAATGTGATGCGAAAACTTGTTTTGATTCCTCAGTCACATGCAGAAAGGATTTTTTCTCGTTGTTCGAAGATATGTGAAGTGCAACCAGCATGAGTTCAACATCTGACCTAGAATCAACAATCAAAGGCTTGTTCCATCGGCGGTAGAGAATACCCGACACAACGACATCATCTCCTGGTTTGACGGTGTCGGCCAAATCATCTGTGAGAATGACAATCAGAGATCTCGGAATCGAGCCGACATCAAGATGTTGCACCTTTTCCTGAACTTTGACCTCTTGATACTCTCGACAAACCGGCGGAACGTCGTCCAGGGGCACAAACTTAGTGCCTGGACATGACCTGGGGCATCTAGTAGGTACAGCAAAAGCCCCTCTCTGAGAAATATCTCCTGTGACCACAATAGTGTTTTTGCATTTTGAACAGATATATTCCCTTGTGACTTCGCGCAGCATCACACTCCCGGTCCTCGTGATGGTACCGAGAAGCGAAAGGAGCTTGTCTACATCGCGATTGCGTAACGCGCTGATGTTCTGTTTGAGGTAGGCTGGAGTAGAAGGCAAATGACATACCCTCGCGTGCACATTTGCCTTTGGGTTGTCCGTAAACGACTCTTGAAGGTTTTGAATGGCTTCCTCAAGCAATGGAAGAGCTGTTTGTGGGTCATGCAGAAGTGCGGCGCAACCGTCGGGGGCTATGTTTTGCATGGCAATGATGTCAATCTCAACAGCATAGTGGGCTGTGTCATCCTCCTCGGCGGATATTTCTTTGATTCGGTCGAGACATGTTTTCCGAAGGTACTTGTCAAATTCGCGAATGTACTCACTGGGTAACCTTGAAGTCTGCATCTGAGATTTCCGGGCAAGCACGACTGTTGTAACATTCCAGAGCCACTTTTCCTGGCCTTTCCGTTTTTCAAATGCCCTGTTCCCCTTTGAGCTTGTCTACCCGCTTTCCCAAAGCTACGCCTGCTACGACATAGGATGACGTCCTGTTTGGGTTTTCCGCCAAATTATGTGGACTCTGCCATACAACATTACAGTCAGAGAGTCTGTAAATAGAGACGCAAATAAGGCTGTTTTTGATATTGTGGTTTGGTTGTTAAGGTCCTCTCCCTGGCATAAAAAGATTGCGAACATGTCTTTGCTCTTCAAAATTGCGTCCAGCAAAGCGATATGCAATCTGGACAAGTGGACAGGTTGAATGTTGTTCATAGCGATGCTCGCGTTTGCCCCTGTGATTGGGCCAGGCTACCTTGCGAGTTGCATACTGTGCCTTATTGCGACGAGGCGCTATAAATCAAATATACCGTACGGATCAGGGCATTCACAGCGCTACAGTACAAGATCACGTTTCCTTCTGCCCAATTGATGTCTGCGCGGCGAAGTTCCCGGTGCGACGAGCAATTTGGGACATCACTCTTCATCACCTTCTTCTTCAACTTTGATCTTGAGTTGGCTCTGCATATGCCCTGCATTGACTTGACGTCAACGTGGAATAATTTTGATCTATTCAGAATAGCTTCAATTTCCACTAAGCTGACCTCCGGTCATCGTTCGCCGAGGTAGTTCACGACTTGTCTCGAAGGACATCTGCAACCCCAACTTATCGCAGCGCTACGGCCTCAAAGACACCTGTGAATCGCTAGAGAAAAATCCGGGACGAACGTCGTTCTTGTGTCGCACTTGCTGCGGAAATCTTATGTTGTGTCTCAGTACTTCAACCATTGGTTCCTCTCTAGCAGAAGTTCTCTCTTCAGCCGTTCTTCCCGCTCTCTCTTACTCTTGACTTTCAACTCTTAGGTTAGCTGCCCATGCACTAATTTTAATTTTGTATGAAACGTGCCCCACCTGTGTAAGGAAGAGTTGGACTCGTGGTTGGCCCTTTCTTTTCACCTCGTACCATGCGTATTTACATTGATGGTCTCTGTGTGTATTTCCCTTATCCAAGGGTCTATCCAGAACAGTATGAGTACATGTGCGAGCTCAAAAAGACAATTGATGCTGGTGGTCATTGCATCCTGGAGATGCCTACAGGAACGGGCAAGACCGTTACTCTGCTTTCCTTCATAACTTCATATCACTTGCAGCGACCGGAAATGGCAAAGTTGGTCTATTGCACTCGAACAGTTGGTGAAATGCAGAAGGTTCTTGAGGAGTTGCAGATTGTCTCGAAATACCGGGATGAATGCTTTGCGGAAGACAACCCCGAGGCAGCAAAGTCCATGCCAAAAATGCTCGCGCTTGGTCTTACCACGCGTCGCAACCTATGCCTCCATCCAGTAGTCTCTGCCAAGGAGAGCAGAGATGAAGCTGATGCCGCTTGCCGCTCGCTTACTGCATCATGGGTTCGCAGTTCAGTCATGGAAGCTCAAACAGAAGGTGGGAGTATGGCAAGAAATGAATCGCTTTGTGAGTATTTTGAAGGGCATCAGGCGGAGGGAGTCAATTCAATGATGCCACCAGGTGTTTACACTCTGGACGACCTCATGGAATTCGGTCGTCAGAAGAAATGGTGCCCTTACTATACCGCCAGACATTGTCTCAGCTTTGCTAATGTTATTGTCTATAACTACCAATACCTTCTAGATCCCAAGATCGCTGGCCTTATATCAAAGAACCTTGCGCGAGAAAGTATTGTTGTTTTCGATGAGGCCCATAACATCGACAATATTTGTATTGATGCGTTAAGTGTCAATATTCGCGAGGTGACTCTTCGGAAGAGCCTTGGAAATATTGCTAGGCTTCGGGAAACCGTCGGAAATGTGCGAAACACTAACAGAGCCCGACTGCGACAGGAGTATGAGCGATTGGTACGAGGAATGTCAACCAGTGGCATTGTACCACAACTGAATGTCGGAGACTCAATGCTGGCAAGCCCTAATATTCGTGAGGACATAATCGAGGAAACCGTTCCAGGCAATATTCGCAAAGCGGAGCACTTTATCCAGTTTCTGCGAAGGTTGGTACAGTATCTTCGAATCAAGAAAATGACTGGAAGGGAGTCAAAGCAGGAGCAGCCGTCAAGCTTTCTCTATGAATTGCGCCAGGAACTGCAAGAAGATATTCGTCCACTAAGATTTTGCAGTGACAGACTTAAGTCTCTGCTTCAAACCTTGGAGATATCAGAAGTTTCGGAGTTCACACCCTTGCAACTAATTGCAGATTTCGCCACTTTACTAGGAACCTACGGTCATACGAAGAGCTTTGGTATCGTTTTCGAGCCGGTTGATGAGCGCCTACCAAATATCCCGGACCCAGTTCTCCAGCTGGCATGCCTTGACGCATCCCTTGCGATGCGGCCTGTTTTTCAGAAGTTTCAGAGCGTTGTGCTTACGTCAGGCACGATATCGCCTTTACCCCTGTACGCAAAAATCCTGGGCTTCCAGCCTATTGTAATGAAATCACTGACGATGTCAATGCAAAGGCAAGCAATCTGCCCGCTCATTGTTTCCAGGGGCCCAGATCAAGTTGCAATCAGCTCCAAATACGACTGCCGCTCCGATATTGCAGTCGTACGTAATTTCGGCAATCTGTGCGTTGAACTCGCCAGTACGATCCCAGATGGAATGGTGACTTTTTTCACATCATATGTTTATATGGAACAGATGATCTCTATGTGGCATGAGATGGGAATCATAAATCGTTTGTTCGCGAAAAAACTCGTGTTCATTGAGACACCGGACACAGTTGAGTCGGCTCTAGCACTTGACAGATATCGAAAAGCATGTGATGCCGGGAGAGGGGCGGTGTTCTTGTGTGTTGCACGGGGGAAGGTGGCGGAAGGAATAGATTTCGATCGCCACTACGGCCGGGCAGTGCTTGTAATCGGAGTGCCCTTTCAGTTCACTGAAAGCCGTGTACTCCGAGCAAGGCTTGAGTATATGCGGAGTATGCTGAATATTCATGAGGGAGATTACCTATCCTTCGACGCTATGAGGCAAACAGCGCAATGTGCTGGGCGTGTCATCAGGAACAAGAACGATTACGGAGTGGTGGTTTTTGCCGACAAGCGATATGTTCGGGCCGATAAGAGAAACAAACTACCGAAATGGATCAGTGATCTTATGCCAGCATCTCAGGTAGACCTTGATACTCAGGCTGCTCTAAGTGTCACAAAGTTATATCTAAGGACGATGGCCCAGCCCCCGATAGAAGGGGAGATGAAAGTTGCCCTTCTATCTGAGGACCAAGTGGCTTCACTCAGTGCAAGTCGATTCGCAAATGTAGCTAACTAGGTCCTTAGCTGGTTACGTCGGAAACCGAACGCAAGCCGATGTGGTTGGATGTATGAATTCTCCAGTTTGGAAGCGGCAGTGATGTGAAAAGTAGGACGAAGCAACATTTAAATTATTTTACACCGCATGGTGCGCACATGTCCGAGAATCAAAATTGCAAGTCGAAACGAAAGCCTTTCCAACTGCTTCCGTATCACACATACAATCTCGAACAGACAGGCCGCGCGCCCGGAAACTGGTGCAACATATTCCAACCCGAGTCAAAACAAGACTCTTCGAAAATATGCAGCTTCTGATTTCCAGCGTGTTTCTTTACTGAATTAAGTTAGTTGAAAGTAAGCAATCGTCGAGGCGTTTCTACGTCATTTGGTGAAAGTTGGTCTTGATCCTCATGGCGAAGAGAGACGTTCCGTCTCAGTTGAGGGGCTGATGCTACTGTCGCAGCAAGTGGCCACGGATTCGAGCCGGTCCGACGGGCACGCATCCCAACCACCGCTTGCCGCAACGCCTCGAGTCGATTGGCAGACGGAACATAAAGAGCTTCATCGCAGTCTAACAAGGCTCCTTGTCTCTCCCTGGCCGAATAGTATTGCGCAATAACACTCTGCACAACACCTCGAGAAGTCCTAAGCTTGTTTGCTGTGCTTCTCTCCTCTCGGGACACTCGCAAAAGTTCGGCTTCCAATTCATAGAGTGCAGGTAAAATGTCCACATGTGCCTGGGCGCAGAGCTTGTACTTCCGCGCTGTATTCGAAATATCTCGCAACTTCTCATGCATTTCATCCATTCCATCCTGAACCTCGAGTATAGTCTCATTCACCAACGCGTTGTTCACCGAGGAGCTGCTTCGAGATGCACATCGCTCGCACATTGCCGAAGCTGCTGCCGTCGTCCCCAAGTCGTTTGCAGCTCCACTTCCCGAGTTGGCCGGTTTTCTTACGGCCGTTTCTGCAGATGTCATGGCTTCTCGCAGACCAGTAAGTTCTCGCTCTTGTTGATCCTGGACGACTTGCATTGCTTCAATTTGACTGCTCATTTGCTCAATCTCTCCATTAGCGGACGTGAGTAATGCCTTAAGGGCAACAGCGTTGTCGTGACGAACGGGATCTTTTGATGCCGCACTTCGAAGACGCTCCAGTTGCTCTTGCAATTGAGACGCATGAGATTCCCCTCTTGTAATGACTTCCCTGGCGTGCCGCAACTGCTTCTCCAAGGAGCGGTTCTCGTCTTCTGCGAAACTAAGCTCTTTCTTCAATTCTTCAGCGGCGGCTTTGTATTTTGAAACCCCCGTGTCCAGTGCTCGATTTTCCTCCTCATACATGTCTGCGGCTGACTTCCGATGCAGGAGCTCCTCTGTCAGGATAGATATCTGCCCTTTGAGTGCCTCGGCCTTGTCTCGAACTTGATCTGAAATTGAAGAAGAACTGCCGATATCCTCAGGGAGCTGAAGACTACTTCCTGAGACGCTCCTGAACTCTTCCTCCTTCTTCTCAAGCGCACTGTTTAAATCTCTTACCTCTGCCTTAGCGGAGTCAAACTCGCGTGAAACAGATTCAAGCTCCATTCGCAAATGTTTGACTTCTGCGTAGTTCTCACCCCGCTCAGATGTCTCCTGTGTCAGTGAAGCTCTCGACTTTTCCATTTCAAGGGTGTGCTTTGAGCAGAGATCGCGTACGTGGGCTTCATGTTCTTGTCGTAGAGTCAAAAGCTCATTCTTTTGCTGCTCCACTGAAACGTCAAACTGTTCGAGAAGGAATTTTCCCGCGTCCAGAAGTTTTGAATTCTGCGATTTAAGGTCGGAAATTACTTTCTTCTGGCCCTCAATCTCAAGGTTGTTTTTCTCGATTATATGACGGGATTCTCGCTTTTCGTTTTCACAATTCATCGCAACTTCTTCCAGTGTTCCTTTAACCTGTTTAAGGGCATCGTCGAGTCGCCGGTTCTCCTTCCCTAAGTCGTGAATTTCTTTATCTTTCATAGACCCGCTATCCTGCAAAACGCGAATACACTCCTCATAGGAAGACATGGCGTTCTCATTGTTCTCCCTGTGCTCGTTCAATTCACTGTATGCCATATCTCTGTCTTTGGTGACAAGGCGCAGGTTCTTTTCAAGTTGCTCCTTCAGCTTTCGTTCCTTCTGCAGTCTGAGACGCAAAGTAGCAGCGGTCCTATCGCTTGGAGCAACTCCTTGATTTTGATTGTTTTGCATCAGGTCGTTCTCGTCCCCTACGATAAAAGGACTGTTGATGTCTTGAATCACTGGCGACGACTCGATCAGCTGCATTCCAGTGTTCAACTCTTGCGTTATCGTGGCAACTCTCGTTCTAAGCGCATGGTTGTCGGCCTTCGTATTGCCCTCCGCAGAAAGGACGTTGTTGGTTAGAAGGGTAGCCAGCAGCTCCGAGATGCGACGCATTGTTGAAAGTAGCCCTTGCGATGTTGACGTAGGTAAGATGTGTAGACATTTCTCTTCGTCAGCAGTATCCAGGGGAAACGGTGTTGCGCTTTGAGGCACCGGGGCAGTCAATTGATCTTTCCCGAGGTCATCGCCCACCGCGTTGTCAGGGGGCATGTTTTCACCAGTGGCTGGCTTGCCTTTCGACGGATTATTCACGTGCTGCTGATACAGACGTGAAGATGCGACGATGTATGAATCGCCACGTGATTCCCAAGTTTGACTGCCATAATCTGATTCCAGCGTGTCACCATTATCCGAGACATCCACGGAAAGAAATGGCGGCAAACGGCCCTTTACAGCTGTACGAACGGCTTTGGAGTCAAGCGAATTGTCGATGGCCAGGACGGTGATCTCCTCAAACATCGATCGCTCCACAACGGCAATAGACATCAAGTCGCGTTCTTTCACAGAATCAATAGCAGTGAATGTCAAATCTTGTGTATCCCATTTGACGACATTTGGAATGTACTCTTGCGAGACATTACTGTAGCTAGAATGACCCGCAACGGACCACACTTCCTGCGTCCCAACCCGGACCAAATCAGAAACAGGACCATTGTGAGGAGCCTTGTCCACCATGAGTTCGATTCCATTACTGTCATCGCCTACAATATCAAAAACTTGGACGGCGCCATCAACAAGGCCAAGCCAAAGAGCATCGTCCACTCGCAACACACTTCGGATAGCTTCGCGAGCCATAGAAATCTCGCGGACGGCACCTCCCACCTTCAAATCCCAGACTAGAACCATGGCATCCTCCCCCGCGCTATAGAGATACTTATCATCGGCAGCGAGGGCGTTGACGGCCTCCTTGTGCTCGGTCCCACATCCCAACATGCAGTCAAAGGCTAGTGAGCCAAGATGGCATCTCCCCACGGTGCCGTCCTGAAGACCAAAGAAGAGGGCGTTCTCATTTGAGATCGGGAGAATGCAGAGAGGAACGGCGTGTACTTGGAAGCGGTTGGAGCGAAGTAGCTCGCCGGTTTGGGCGTTGAAAGCGTGAAACGAGCCGTCACTGCATGCGGCGTAGACGGAAATGCGGTCGTCGCAGGCAGCTATTGAACGGACTGGGCTCGGGAGCTCGGCTGGTTCCTCCCATTTGGGAGGCTCCGTGGAGAGGAGCTTGTGACGCAAAGAACCGTCGCGGGCGACCGCCCATAGACGGCCGTTTGCGAAAACAACGCGCGACATGGCGCGTGGGGCGGGGAACAAAACCGTCCCCCTTCAAAAATGAGGGGAAGAGAGGCAACTGGGAATTCTCGGTCGAGACGAGACCAGCAAAAAAGGTCAAATCGAAAAGATTCGAATTCGCCGTTTGCAATAGAGCACGGAAAGGAAGTGAGGTTGGTGAGGTTGAGTAAAAAGGGAGGAAGGGTGGACGAATAGGACAAATACCACAACGGATAACTGCGCGGATGCTGTACTGTATTGGAAGTGAAGCGGTTTTCCCGCGTGAGACGTTGACGCTTTTGACGCAGCCTATGAAACGGGCACGAGCTCGTGTTACGATGATGACTTCGTTGTCTCGCTGCTGTTGCTACTGCATCAGCAAGCTATCGGCTTGCGGCAAAACGTGCGCGAATTCCGGCCCATGCGCTTATTTGAATTTTGAATTTCTGGGCACATTCGCGCCATATCCACCGCACAAGGCTTCTTTGAGGTCCCTTCCACCGCGGCATGCAGCATGTGCAGAGCCACCCCGTGTCGTACCAGTACAACACCTCCACATGCAATCGGCCCCGTCTTCTATACACACATACTGTATCTCTGGTTGAAGCCAGGGGTGCAGGCCCTGCAGGCTGCGCTCCCCATCCACCATCAAAACCAATCACGTGGAGGCCTGCCCATCGTCACTGTGTTCAGGGTTTTCGTCCCAACACGCAGCGTTCAGTAGAGCACTGTGCAAGGAGACCTCAGTCCTTTCGAGGGGATGCTTTATCATCCGTTTCCAACTCCACTTGTAGAAATACTAAAGTGCTCTCCCCAAATTGGGATGATGCATCGATTCGTTAAGGCTTTTGCTACAGCACTGCATGCCGTATTGCCAGTTGAGCATCTACCCCAGGTTCTTGTTACAGTCCAGACGAAAATGCTTCCGAGAGGCCTTCTCGTCTATCGTGTTTCACTCTGGCATGCACGGTACAATACATCTTGCAAGCTAGTCCAGTGCTTGTCACTTCCTGCATTCGCCTTACATTCCCTAGGAAGCGTCCAAAACAAGCCCCGACTGCCGCACATACGTGTGCGTACGCGCGGCTGCAAAATACCTTGAGCATTTGATAGCGACCTGCTCACACATTGTGGACTCACTGCAATGTGTCAGCAGGTGCTTCGGGTCGTTTAGTACACTCCCTACACCTTGGCTGTTTGGATGTTTTGACCTGAGTGCTGTACCGGAGCTCTTATTTTATGAGTGATGAGATGTGAACAACAATTGTTTCTGATCTCTCTGCAGGCATTTAATGCCCTTAAACGATATCTCGAAGCGATCTCTACTCCCAAACCATCCCGAGCAGCTTGTTCGCTGTCTGGATTTGCAATGCAGTCGCAACCGCAATCGCATGGGGATTTTCTGAACAGCTGTTGTCACGTGCACGGGCGAAGTGCCATTGCAACGGTACTACGCGCCGTCTTTCCTGTCCTTAGTCGCTTCTCTGCTATCCCCCACACGAGCTCAGCCCAGACTCAACATCGAACTCAACAATATTAATTTACCACTCACTGGAGAAGTCAGTTTGGGACCCCATCTGTTCAGCTCGTCCCCACATCCATATTCTCACTTTCTTCCTACTTACTACAATTCTCCATCCCACTTACCTTCGCCCTCGGGGACTAGGTGACGGTTCCGACATTTCCTCCCCTCTCATTTGCCGCCGCCGTGCGTAGTGTCCGTTAAAGTCCAACCTGAACAAAAGGAACACACATGAATCCACGATTCGGCAGTGTCTCTTTAGCGCCGCGAGGAATTTGTCAAGGCTCTCGTTAAATGACCTATCGATTGCTTCAAGCCGGTCTTTCACTCTTTCAATGTCATTGCTACCCACGGCATGCTCGTGTAGCCTTCCCCTATCTGCCCAGGCACTCAGTTCTTCTTGAACCACATTGAACTTGGGAATCACGTTCAATACGGCACTTAATTCTGTCGCTACGTACTTGCTTCGGTCAGACAATAATGTTCGATCTTTGATTCTAGTCAGGTATACCGAATGTGCGTGAATCATGCCATCAAGGTCATCCGCTGCCGCCATGTCCCTCTCCAAAAGAGTCCATGAACCTTCCAGCACTTCGACAGTGCAGTAGTGCTGCATGTTCTGCACCACGTGCGACATCTTCATTCGAAGGTGATGCGCCCGTCTCACGACGCTCTTCATTTCGCGCCACAATTCCTCGTCTTCCCCTTCTTTCCTGCGACGTTTCTGGTCCTCAAACCAGCACAAACTCAAATACGCCATGCTCATCAAATGATCCATTCTCTTCAATCTCCAAAGAAGTCGGAATATCAATAAATACGCGTCCATTACCTTCGGAGCAAACACGGTGTTAAGGGGCGCATCCTCAACCCGATACGTTAACGAAAATACATCCCAACCTACTTCCGTCTCCTTTCCCTGTGGTGCTATTTGCACATCCAGTCGCTCAAGAATATCTTGATCCGTTTCTTCGTTGAAACTCGAACATTGCTGTAACGCCGAGTCCACAATCCCCGTCAGATTGTTTCGCAGAATATCAGCGTCTCCGTCCAGAATCGGAGCCAGTCCGTCCATGAGGGCTTGCGAGAAATCACCTTGTGAGAGCAAAAGATAATTCTTAATGGCTCCGAAATGATGACTGAGGTCAAACCGATCGAAGAACAAGGTCTTGAGTCTCCGACTGGCTGAGTCCTTGGCCGCCTCAACTAAAGCCCTGACGTGGTCTCCATCAAATCTTGGGTCTCCTTCAAATAGCTTTTTTCTGTCAGATGCAAGACCTGCTATTAGCGGTGTATGTTCTTTGTCAACCCAGCTGGAATCCATGCAACATCGTCTCAAAAATGCAATTGACTTTCCAGCAATCAAGGCTTTCTGCACTATTCTCGAGTCTATCGACCCTGGAAGTTGATCTTTCCGAAGCTTAAATAAGCCCCACCAAATTCTCTGACTTGCCATTGATGCACTGTTTGGTCCGCCAGCCAAACCACCGATAACTCCGACCTCTTCCAACAGAGAAGCGGCTGAGTAAGGTGTCGCTTTTGATGCTATAGCAGCAATTCTAGGATCTTCCATTATGAAAAATTCTCCGTGATGGTCCGCTACAACACCCTCTAAGAGCCACCGCTGGAGCATTCGATTGATTGGGGCTGCTGTGCTCGCAAGTATGCGTGACATCATTTCGTGAATTGCAGTCGGAAGATAAGATCCCCGATGGGCGCGTAAGTGCCCTACAACCTTCCCTCCGTGTAATTCTCTGGTATCCTCACACAGACGAGCCAGACATCGCAATCGAGGCTTTTCCGATTCGGCCCAAACATAAATCTTTCTCAGTGAGAGATCCCCAGGCTTTTGCTTCATCTCGTCACCCGTTGCTGTGAAGCTCTCTGAAGATTCAGCAATCCTACGCAAAGTTGCCAGACTACGATAATAAGTGTCCATCTCTCGGACGATTGCGATGCACATGTTCTGGTCAACAAGACCCCTCTTTTCACTCTCCTCTCCTTCAACTCGGCGTTGAATGATGCGGAAAAGGAAGCCGATCTCGGAGACATACATGACTATGTCCCGTGTGGGCATAGTGACATCGACGCCGCTCGGCATGTTGATCTGAACTGCTTCATTCTCAGAACTATCCGCAAACGACAGGAGCTTTCCGTTCTCACCTTGCACGATCAACAGAAGATCTTGGACAAGTTGTCTTTCCAATGATTTGTTCTGCAATGGAGTAGGACTCTGTGAACAAGCGGTTGAAATTATGGCGGGAGACTTATCAACTGAATCGTTGGTTGTTCGCTTTCTTGGTTTCTTCTTCTTCGTGCTTTTCATGAGGTAGAAGTTATCGTCATCGTCTTCGCTATCAGTGACGAAGTCTTCACCGGCGCGGGTCATGATTTCAATACCAGGTTCAAAAGGACTCGCAGACACGCCAGGCCGAGAAAAATTAGCCTCGTCGCGGGTGTCGTTTCTGTATGATGGGGACCCGTCGTCGCCCACGATTTCCGTACTGGGAGGACTGCGGGAGAGCTCATCATCGGCATCGCTTGCGAGTTGTTTCACGGAGCTGGAAAGCGGATGGGGCTTCTTGATTGGGTAATCGGCGCCCGACCCCCTCAAGTCATTGAGCACGTACAAAATGGGCCATACGGCATCCTGGTGCAACGCACGCTCAAACTTGAGGCCAGATGTTAACTCTGCAAGTTGAGTAGACTCGGCATGGCGGCCGTCTCGGACGAGGCGGAAGAGCATTGCGTGACTGATTGACTCTGGGGTTTGAATGCTTGGGGATGTGGTGAGGGCCGACTCCAAAAGGCGGTTGGCCACATGCATGACGGATTCAAGCCTTTCATTCGGCACATGAGAAGCGACCAATCTTCGCAGTAATTCACCGACTCGTCCCGAAGAATCATCGATAACGGACATGGCGTTGGTCTTGTTTCGAGAATGAAAGTCAGCTCTGAGTCTGAGATTTTGCGTCCGGTCGTTCGCACAGCATAGCTCCCCAAATGAATTGAGGACGGCAGAAGACGAGAAACGCGGGCTCAATGCCGTGAGAGCAGTTGAAGAGGGTGATATCTATCTAGCGTATCAAAGGGTACTCCGTATGTACAGTACGGCTGGCGAGAAATGAAAGGGCGTTTGCACACACAGTATTGCGGATAGAGTGTCCAGAAGTGGGGATTAGAGTAGTTGTTAGGAAAAAGCCCGCCATATTTTCAAAGGCCAATCGGATCACATTCGCCCCAAAGTCGCAAAGTTCAGGCTCAACGGAACGAAATTTTGTCACTGCATCCCATCCCCAACCCACATTTCGTTTAACCTCACTATATACCCTCCTACTGTGCCGACCTCGCGCCCCCTGCCACTCCACACACACACACAAAACGAATCTCACTTCCGTGTCTTCCGTGTCCTAACGCGTCCAACTTTCCGCGTGCAGCCCTGTATTCATTCTCAACTGCGCGTGCAGCCACACCTGCTCATACCTCTTTTTCTCACTGCGATGACCAAACCAGAGCCATTGAGTTTCGATTCCGCCCTTGCCCATCTCTGCTCGGATGAGTGGGCACCAAGTGGCACCCACGTCGCGACTCGCCACAGCGATGAAGTACTTCGAGCACTTCTCCCCGCCTCGCGCACCGATGCAGGACGCGCTACACTAGGCGCTGCACCTCGCGCCATTGAGCACCTAGTGTGCATCTTCAAGGACCCGCTGATATTCCACGAGCAGAACGGCGAGCTTGCTATCAGAGTTTTGCGCAACGTATGCGCCCGGTCCGTCGCTAATCAAGGACGCACGGCGCAGTACGGAGCGCATGACCTGGTCCTAGATTGCATCGCCAAGCGTTTCGACTTCTGCGACAACGAGGCAGCTGCTGGGGATCATACCGCGCTGCGCAGAGTGGAAGACGATGGCCTTGAGGATCATGGTCGCATGCGCCTGCCGTTTTTTGGCTTCGCCGTCGAGTTTCTGGTCAACTTCGTTACGTGCAACGTGGACAACGCCGAGCTGGTGTGGAGGAAGGCCTTCCCAGGCATATTGGGCAAGCTCCTGGAATGTGATAACCACGCTGCGGCATCTGCAGCGGCCGCGTTAGTACACAACTGCATTGCCATCGTCCCGGACCGTATGAAAGACATTGTCAAAATTTGGTCAAATCCAGGTGACGGAAATCAATCGCTTACCCGCTCTCTCGTTGCCCAGATGAAAAACTCAGAAGAAAATGGCAAGCAGCATGAAAAGTTTATGTGGTCTTTCATGATTATTCGTCGTTTAATCGGTGCCTCATTTTTGGAGAATTCCTTTGAAGCCCTGGGCCCCTCACTCGACAGAATCGCTTCATCGTCAACTGGATTTTCGGAGCATCAGGAAACATTCCTGCAAATATTAGAGGCTGCGGCAAGTAAGTCAGCAGAAGTTCCGAATGAGACGGAGGATGACACCGCCGAACTTGTTATCCCCGAAAACAGCCTTGCTTTCTTCGCAGAGTTGTTCGAGGCCGCCATGTTAAAATCGCATGCTGAAATTCTCAGAACGACTGGAAGCATCATTGGATCCGTCATCATAGTTTCCGAGGACTCTGCAAAACTTGATGTGTTGAGAATGCGCTCTGTCAAAGTTGCGATCAGTGTATTGCACGCAATATCAGGTGGCGAAGGCAATGTCGGAACTTCTGCGACCAGTCTGGGTGGCGAGGAGTTGGCTAGAATAGACAACGCTGTGGTGTTGAGCGGTTTGAGGGGAATTATGGTTCGTACTATTGCCATATGCTGCGATATGTCGAAAGCGGCACAGGATTCGGTACGCAAGTTGCAAGGGATCCCCCCAGTGTTGAGTGCCCTTTCCTACGAAAAAGATTCGTCCAAAAATCCGTTCCTGCGAGAATGGGCAATTCTTGCAGTACGAAATTTGACCCTCGGGAACAAAGAAAATGCTCAAGAGATCTCAGGTTATGAACTGGCTGGTGTACAAAATGATTCAGAACTTCTCCACAAAACTGGTCTTGAGGCGTACATGGACGAGAAAACGGGAAGGCCAAAACTG
The DNA here is from genome assembly GCF_000350225.1 of Chondrus crispus. Lineage (NCBI taxonomy): Eukaryota > Rhodophyta > Florideophyceae > Gigartinales > Gigartinaceae > Chondrus > Chondrus crispus. Next base: position 162,354 of record NW_005179064.1, read on the forward strand.
CGAGTAAAACGCACTCCCGCATAGAGGCAAAGTCATACAAAAGTCTTTACATTAATATATTATTTGTCCCATCGTCATCGTAAATAAATGAAAGATGAAACTTCACTCGTTTTAGCACAAGACTATTGTTATCAAGCGACTCCCCTACGGTGAGTACGAAATATCATCAGAAGCAAGGGTTACAAGCCTTCTAAGTTTAATATGAGACTCCACGCATTCCTCGTAGTCTTAACATGGCAAACCCCCGCATGAAATCTGAGAACATCTAATCTGTAGCGAGCTTTTGAACAATAGAGATATGAGTATCCGTAAACTTATTGGCGTGAGAGCGATAAGACAGACGAACAAGCGGCGGAAGTATCCTTTGCCAAGCGGATAAAACCTCGTCTGTCATACCCCTTGACACGACACACAAGTGCAGTCGTTTGAAGTCTGCGTCTCCAGTCTTATTTAAGAAGGAGGCCAGTTTTTTTTCAATAGACTTACCATCCCTGCGCTTGTAATTTTCCTCAATCACCAGTGGAACGTTGTTCTCAAACTTCTCCAGGCACTCAACAATGGGATGCATATCAACCAAAGCTTTGATGATTTTGGCCATTGTTTCATCAGGTGGTCTGCGGCTCAACTGGCTGTAAACGGTATCGAAATTGGAAAGCATAGTGGATACTTTTTGGCTCAGTTGCAATTGGGCGGCCTCGTCCAGCTCATCTGGTAGCTTTCCGCGCTTCATAACCCATGGTATAAGGATTTTTTCATGCGCATCGCATGCGACTTCCATGAAAGACGAGAATAAGTCCCACCACGAGAAGAACATCTCCAAGTCTGCAGTCCTCAAATCTTGAATGCGCTTCTGCATTGAATCAATCATGTTGTACAAATCTATGAGTTCCCTCCGTATACCATTATGCAACCTAGCAAAGACATCCAGTGCCCAGCTTGAACCAAGTGGAACAAGGTTCAGTCCATCCGGACGTCTGTAGTTGAGAAGGGCAGAGCTTAATCTCGCGCTTTTTCGAGGGGCGGCGTTCGCATTGAGAAAATCTGAAGCCATAAACAATGCATCTTCCGTGTCATTCTTCTTCGGGTCATATAGTACCTTTCCTGTTTCTCCCATTCTGCAGTCGCCTTCAACTTCTACCGCAGTCCATAGACGTCAACGGGCTCTCCTTCTTTGGAAGAATGTGAACGAATAGTGACAAAACCAGGGAGAAGAGGGAAATTGGATTTCAAGCTGCTCCATGCAACTATGTTTGTCAGTCTTGAAAAAGTGAGAGTGATTTAAACACAGTAGAACCTCAAAAGCAAAACGAATGCGTCGCACATATGCTGCTTCATTTTGTTATCAGTTATCACTTAAACGAATGCATGATGAGTCTCGGTGGCTCTCTAAAAATTAGGTTACCCTCGTCTAAACCATATATAAAAAAACCCTCCAGCTGACAGAATGTAAACAGGACTGTGACTTTTGGTAGTATTGAAAGATTTTTGTGAATGCAGAGCGTAACTTCTGCCTAGAATACTCGGAATGCTCATGTATTAGTTTTAAACATAATGTTTATATCTTTTACCAGAAGCTTCGTAGCTCTACTTTGAAACTGTTCTCACCGAGGCGGAATTTGGAGGTTAAAATGAAAGGGAAGAATACCCAGGTTTGTACTACTTTGAGACTGTTTTCAATCGAGATGCATATACGGATTTCACAAAAAGAGAAGGTGATAACTGCGAAAACATCTGAACTAGTCGTTCGGAACTATGAAAAATTTGGGTACGGTATAAATCCACAAATCTGTAAACCGCCAGATCAGAGTTCAGTGCTTTCAAACATTTACGTTCTGTTCGCAACTCTTCTCCATGATATGCAAAAATGACAGCCTCGCCGATGTAGACAACATAGCGTACAGAGAAGAAGTTGCTGTGTACTCCAAATTTATGTAAAAACATTTGCGGAGTTAAGCAACTCATCCCAAAACTGAACGAGAAATGGAATACTACACCCAACGGTCTGCATGTATTTGTCGGAATGGTTCTTGCAACTACTGCAGAGGTAATACTATATCCTGTACACTATCATGATTCTCGTATAGTCAAGCACGTCACTTTAACGTGAAATGCAGCTATAATAATAATGTTGTTTCCTCATACAGTAATTGTTCTTTCTATGTACTGCAGTGTTTTCGGAGTTGTAACTGCCTGTCTACTTGGCAACAATAAACGGTAAAAAACAAAAAACCCTTATTTTTTTAGCTTTCCAAAAAGCAAGCAGCTGTATTATTCAGTATGACAAGAAAACCTGCGTCTAGCGTGGCACGACACAGTGGTGCTGTAGAACACTTCAATTATGTAGTGTGCACTGAGAAAAAATAAGACTGGAATTTGAGTCCCTGCCAGCCTGGCGGCTGGGCCGGGGTTTGTTGACAAAAACGTACAGTCTCCTGCTGCATCCAAAACGACCCCTCTCCTCCTACTCCGATGGTGACGCGAGCATTGTCTTTAGGCTAGCATCGCAATTGACTAGTTGCCCCTCACACAAACCCGAACATCTTTTTCGCCAACAGTGGCTTTGGCTTCAGGCCTGTCAACGTTGGCACAAGCCACCATTAATCGCAATCGCAATTTCTCGCTGGACCTGTTCTACTTCCTGAGAGCCTTTGCCTTTGACCGAACCTTCAGTTTCTCACCCTCACACAATTTCCACTCAGCGGATATACAGGTGTGATCCAAGTCACTTTTTGCTACCTCGCAGCGACAGCGTGGTAGAACAAGGAAATCAGATTCAGTTGAATTGAATCGCCTCCTTTACTGCTCGTCGATAGCTTATCGGCATGAGCAGCGCTGCAACTTACGAGATAGCAAACACCGACGAGCTGGAGGCTCTTGGGAGGGACGATGTCGCGTTTGACACAAGCGCTGGTCTTGGACCAGATGAAAGCGTGCGTCAGGAGGATGTGGATGCAACATCCTCGCCCAAACGGCGCGTGTGCATCGTGCTAGTAATTGCAGTGATATCGCTTGCAGTCATCGCAACGTTCCTGGGGGTGTTTCTGTCGAGGAAGCGGACATCTGACAACTCGGAAGTTCCTGCTATGCCAGATCCTGGACTCTCAGCCGGCGATACCTCTCCGCCTGCCTCAGAACCTGAAGCTCCCCCTGGTGATTCGGATGACTTGAAACCTGCGGCACCCAAGGAAGTGAAGATATATGCGATCAATGTATTGGATTCGAAGCCACATGACACAAGGGCATTCACGCAGGGTTTCGAGTACGCAAACGGTGTGTTTTATGAAAGTACCGGGATACGAGGGAAGTCATCTTTGCGAAAAGTTGATATTGACAGCGGGAAAGTTATTCAAAAGTATGAGATACCGGACATGAGATTGTTCGGGGAGGGTATGACGCTGCACACGACTCATCATATCTTCATGCTGACATGGCAATCGGGGCGTGGGTTGGTGTTTAACCAGTCTACGTTTGAGGTGATCAAGGAGTGGAAGTATGAAGGAGAAGGGTGGGGGCTGTGCATGGACCGGGTAAAGGATGAGGTGTACATGAGCGATGGAACGGACCAGCTTCGGGTGTTAGAGCCGGACAATCTTTCGGAATTGAGGAGGGTGAATGTGACTCTGCGTGGAAAGAAAGTGAGGAACCTGAACGAGCTCGAATGGGTTTGCGGAGAAGTTTGGGCAAACGTCTGGCAGACGTCGCAGATATATCGGATTGATCCGGTGAGCGGACGGGTGAAATCGATTATCAAGGCGGACTCAATTCCATTAGCCAAGGATAAATTGTCATCCAATGATGTGTTGAATGGAATTGCGTTTGATAGAGCTTCGGGTCGTTTATGGTTAACTGGAAAGCTTTGGCCTGCCATCTACCAAGTTTCCATCACGGACGATACTTTAGATGTCTCAAATTGTAAATAAAGAGCGACAGGCACTATTGAAAAGTAGCGTTGGAGACTGAGATGAGTAGTTGGTGGTCATTTGCAAGGATGAAGTGCTGAACGATGGTGTTGAACGGCTGTGTTGGTATTGTTGAAAGTGTCTTCCCTGCATATCTTACGTGTGCAACTCTTTCGAAGCGAAGCAAGATGATTGCGTTTTCGGTGCGGCGCTTGGCGACAGAAGCATTGGACCGAGGAGCGATGCTACTTTATGATAGGAGCCTGCCTCTCTACGACGTCCTATGGTGACTAACAAACTGTTTGCATGAGAATTTGGAGAAACACTTTGGAAAATGAATAAAGAGGTGCCATAGCCCGATGGCTATCCTTACAGTACATGCCATGACTGTAAGCTTTGGCCGGGAGTATCCGACGAGGCTACTCGCAACGCGTTTTTCAACAAACTGTACCCTCGGGTACAGTAGAATCTCGGTGCCACGCATGCACAGCCCTGGCCCGGACCCCTGGCCCGGACCCAATGTTTAACTTAATGTGTACCTTATCATATACCTTACATCTTTATTTACAACAGAGCTAAGACCCAGACCCTTTTGGGTCAAAGCGGACCCAAGAGCGCCGCCTTTTGTACGGAAATTGCTTGACACGGAGCAGAGCACCATGGCCGCCTTGCTTCTGCCTCTCGCAGTCTTTGAGCAGCAGTCGCCCGTGGCCTGGGACAATGCCTAGATCCTTGTCATGAACGCCTCGCGCCTGCCCTGCTTTTCATTCTGCCCATATCAAGCACTTTCTGTGCGCACCGAAGTCGCCGGGCGCCCTCTCTGCAGTGCCATGAGGAAACGGCGCCCGCTCAAACCCACCTCTCGTCTGGAAGGAAAAGCCGCCGCAAACACTGTGTCACGCCTCAAGGATGCCCCGGGCACACCAGCAGCACTAGCCATTGCCTTCACTGCCATTGTCACAGTCGTGGGGCTGCTGGCGGCCCGAGCCGCCCAAACTCCCGCCCTCAGAAACCCACACGCCGTCAAGGGCGGTCAGCTTGCCTCATTGCCTCGTGCTCCTGTGTACTCTACAACCGTCTTGGCAGAGTACACTCATGACTACGAGGCCTTTACTCAAGGACTCACATGCCACAACGGACAACTTTTCGAATCAACCGGCCTCCGCGGTCGCTCCTCTCTACGCCATGTAGATGTAGAGACGGGCACCGTCATAAAAGCCCATCACTTGGACAGCGCTGACTTTGGAGAGGGGCTTGCCATTGTCGGCGAGAACGGAGACAAGATCGTGCAGCTCGTCTGGAAGACAGGAAAGGGCTATGTCTACAACCGAGAGGACCTCACCCCAGAGTCTGAGTTTTCCTACGAGGGCGACGGCTGGGGTATAGCCTCTTGGCCCGGAAAGAGTCACGAGGTCTTTCTCAGTGACGGCTCCTCTCGCATTCGCGTGTATCGACTCGTCGATGGCGCCTTGGTAAAGCTTCGTGAGTTCACCGTCCGGGACGGGCTCAAGGATGTCGGCTTGCTGAATGAGCTGGAGATCGTCGGAGACGAGCTCTGGGCCAACGTCTGGCTCTCCAGTTTTATCGCGAGGATCGACCCGCAGACGGGCACCGTCGTCAGCTGGCTTGACCTGCAGAACATCCTGGATAAGTCGGCCATTCCAAAAGGCCATGAGGTTGATGTCCTGAATGGAATTGCCTACGACAATTTAAAACGACGAGTGTACGTGACGGGGAAACTTTGGCCAAGGATGTATTCTATTCAAGTCTCCGATAAAAGGGTGGCCGATAACATCGAGAGAGCTGGAAATGCCTTTTTCCTGGACCCCAATCGCGTCAAGTACGTGCACGAGTCGATCATTGGAATGTAAAATACAAACGGAACGTGTAGGTAGAGCCTCGTGTATGTTGTTGGTTGCTGTGCCGCCGGCAGAAACGTTTTCGAAATCAACACGCTGCAGCTCTCATATGGTTGGCCCTGCTGATTGAGGCGGCGGCCGCGCGACCACCACACAAAAGCACGACGTGCCATGAGTGCCCGAACGGACGATGATACCGCAACGGGCGCCAGGTGGAAAGTCATTAGTTAACGTCAGCGTCGCGAAAATTGCAGTAGGGGCACTCGGTCCTCAAGGGCTACGAACACAGCGGGGACACACCCTACACCATTCCGCGACGGTGCAAGCTCAGGCAGCGGTGGCACTCTTACAAGCGTCGCAAACCTCTTTATAAAGTTGATCGACGGGGACGTGATCGCCGGCAAACATATCTGTATGAAACAAGCTAACCGTTCCATCCTTGGCCACCAAGACGGCGCCGCCCTGCTGAAACGCGTCCGTCGGCAAGCGTCTCCACGTCTGTCTATTGCCCTCCCCCAAGCTAGCGACGACCTTGCGCAGCGCGTCGCCGGTGAACGTGCTCGCGAGCCCCTTGCGGAAGCGGAGCGCCGCGTACGTGGCGCGCGCGGGGTCGGTGAACATGTCGCCCTGCC
>NW_005179064.1:168949-169994 GCF_000350225.1 Chondrus crispus
CTAGGCTTTATTCAGCAACTGGTCGGCACGCGCCTTGCTCTTCGAGAAGTCAGCCATTGTGTGTGTGTCCTTGCGGTACGGGTCGTAGTCGCTCCCGGGAGCAACTGGGCCTGTTGATCTTTTGACCGCTACTGAACGAGCCTGCCACCAACAAGAGCTGGGAATTCTCTCTGCGGAACAAAGAGAGAGGCGTGCTCTAGATTCGTAAAGGAGTGGGCTGTCACGGAAAGGGTGTGGGGGCGGGGCAGGGGCGGAAGGGAATTTAACGGGGGGCACGTGGGGACGTGGACACGTGGATGGCAGGTGAGGGGCAACAGGAGGCATGAGATAGGCATCGCGGGACGCGTGGTGGATGCCGCGGCGAGGTTGTGCATCGCTGGAACAGAGTGGTGTCCATGGCCCTGAGGCCCTCACCAACTGGGGCAACTGCCTTCGTGCCTCACGCAACAGGTGCTGCATGCAGGCAACTACGCCATCCCGAATCACTTTCGACCCCGATTACCTCGCCCGCATCTACCTCGCCCGTATTGCTCATCGCCCTGCATCTCCTCGACACAAATTACAAACAAGGAATAGGTGGTTTAGTTGACAATGTCTACGATACGCCTCACTACAAGTCCCACACAAATCGCCTAACAAACCTAACAAACCCTACACACGCTTCCGGCCCCCCTCTCGTCTCGTCCGGCCACACCTCTAGATCGCCGCCCGCCCTCTCCCCCAAAACTCTCTCCTCTGCCCCCTCTGCTAAAATTACACATTCCAAGCCGCCGCCCCCCACCTCCCACCGCCCCTCTCACAAGCTCAGCGAGCTCAGCAGCAGCTCTCTGACGTACGCTGCGCGCACCTGCGCACGCGCCGAGTCGCGGAGCCCGTGCACGCGGTGCGGTCGCGGCGGCTCGTCCGCGGACAGCGCCCCGCTCAAAATCACGCTGCCGTCGCGCGCCTCCAGGTCTGCATGGTCTGACACGGAGCACGTGGGGCGGCTGACGGAGGACGCGGTCTCGGACTGCGCGGCGCCGACCTCCAAGTGGCATGCCTCTGC
>NW_005179064.1:170759-177747 GCF_000350225.1 Chondrus crispus
GCGTCGTCAAGGGCAACATCAACGAAGCCGTGCGCCAGCTCAACCGCCACGCCCAGACCGACGGCCACGCCAAGCTAGCACTGCGCTACAAAGCAAACATCAAGCCGTGCCAAGCCCGCCGCCAAGCCCGCCAGACCTCCATCCGCCGCCACCAAAAGTCCCACCTGCTCCAGAACCTCCGCGTCGTCTTCGCCCGCAAGGCCCGCGGCTTCTAACTCACATTAAAACACCCCCCGCTACCTCACCCGCACCCCCCCGTCCACGCCCACCGTCTCCCCGTTCACCATCGCCGCCGCCGACGACGCCAGGAACACCACCGCGTCCGCCACCTCCCACCCCTCCGCAAACCTCCCGCCCGGGATCCGCGCCTTCATCGCCTCCCCGCGAGCCCCGCTCCACGCCCCGCGCCCCATCTCCGTCAGCACCACCGTCGGCGCCACCGCGTTCGCCCGCACCCCCCTTCCGCCCCACTCCACCGTCATCACCTTGGTCAGCATATCCAGCCCCGCCTTGGACGCAGCGTACGCCGCGTGCCCCTCCAGCGCTCTGCTGCCCGCCACCGACGAGATGTTCACGATCGCCCCCGCTCCGCGCTCCAGCATCCCGTTCTCCCCCATCGCAAACATCTGCGACAGCAGAAACGGCGCCCGCAGATTCACCCTCATTATCTCGTCCCACTTGCCGGCACTCTCCTCGGCTAGGCCCACCACGTGCCCGATCCCGGCGTTGTTTACGAGGATGTCTACTTGCCCGGCCGCCGCTTTGGCAGACGCCGCAGCCGCGCGCAGCGAACTCTCGTCACCCAAGTCCGCCGTGAAGCTCCAGTACCGCCGCCCGAGCGAACGTAGCTCCGAGGGCACGTCGCTGTCGCCGCACCCTTTGCGGTCGATTACGATTACATCCCCGCCCGCTCGCCCTATGCCTAGCGAGATGTCGCGCCCGATGCCGCGGTGACCTCCGGTCACTACGGCTACCTTGCCAGACAACGAGAACCGTCTTTGCTGCTTTTCCAACTCCGCGCTCATTCTTGCGTATTGCTTTGTCTCTACTAGTTTGCGCTGCCTTGTGTCCTACGCAGGGAGATCATCCACGCATCCCAGATCAGGGCCATAATCTTGATGCTCAGCGTGTGAAAAGGATTGAAAAGTTTCTCATTTTTCCAGCTCGAGTTTTTTGTGCAAACGTGCTTCGCACAAGCATCTGTCTGATCATCATTCACTGCTCGTTGATGCTGCCAGAAGTGATAAAACGCGCAAAGTGGCCCCTGGTCTGGCAACAAGTATGAGTTCTCTCTCTACATCGACGTCTTTCTAAATGCTGCCCGGAGCCCCCGACAGGTGTTCATATTACCGGGCCGCGGCGAATCTTGTCAGCCTCTTTCTGTCAAACTCATATCACCCATCGGTGTATCCTTTTGCAGTGCTTGTATGAACTGGGAAAACCATTGCTATCGAAGATAATGAGATTCTCCCTACAGCTCTTGTTGCCGTTCATTAGGAATTCTTGACATCTCTACATACTCTTATTGCAATCAATAGGAGTATGTAGAGATGCTGCCGTACCCTTTACTAAACTTGGAAGCAGTACAAGATATAAACAATGGCACAGTGGGCTGTGGCTCAGACTTTATTTTAGAAGCTTCCAACTGCCGAGGCTTTCAATAACTAAGGAATGTACCTCACAGTTGACTAAAAACACTTTTCAAACGTTCATTCAGAATCCGCCTTGCATAAGTGTAACCGTGTTTCCTCGGAGCCGTACATTAGATATACTTCACTACTGGCAAGTTTTCTGATTGTGGAGGTGAAAAAGGGCGCAATATACACAGCTCTGTCAGAGCAAAAGGATTGGATTTGTGGTAAGTCCGCAAGAGCAGCCTCCGAATCAAGCTTAACGAACAAGGCTAGGGGGTTTCTTTCTCGGTTGCCATTGAAGAAGTGATTAGGATCGACAACAGGGCTACACCGTACACTATATTGTGCAAAAATATATATTAACTTGTGTGTGCGAATGAATGGCTTCCGTCTACGGATGCCAGCCTCATTTTGAAAACTTCAGATGACTGTTTGATCTTAGATGGTCAACCTCTTCTCCGAAGAGGGGAAGAGCCATACACATGACCCATTAGGTTAGCATGTCAGCACAAGCCCTAAGATCATATCAGACATGAACCCCACGCCCTATTTAGCCACGGACACCACTTTTCCGTCACAACAAGTGAAGCCCAGACTCTAAAGTTCTTCTTCCAACAGTCGCCTCTCAAGATCCAACTGGTCCTGATCAGCCCCCTGAACAGCTTTGAGCCATTCCTCCGCACAATCGGCTCTTAATTCCAGCACCATCTCCGCCAATCTCTGCGGATCAAAAATTCCTCCCCTCCCCTCTCTCACAGCTGGACTCGCAGAGAACAATTTTTCAACAATCTCGTCTGCGGCCCCAAGCTCCCCCCCATACGGGCGGATCAACTGCCGGCCGTTCTCCGCCAAAAATGTCTCAAGCCACCGAGCGTCCTCGCTCGCCGTGCGCACGTTGAGCTCGCGAATTGCGGAATGTAGGCCGAGATAAATGGTGTAGTTTTTGACAAGGTCGAAGTTGGCGGTGCGAAAGGGGGAGCCACGACGGTCGCCGTTCGGGGGAAGAGTTAGCATGTCAACCGTGAGCCGGATTGGCTTGTCAAGCAAGACGCGGGCGCGGTAGAGCTCTAACAGACGAGTGTTTTCGGCGGAGATGCAGGGGATGTCTGCTGTGAGCTCTTCCGCGATTTGTTTTCTGGCTTCCTGTCGCATTCAAGCAAACGCAAAGCAAAACAAAGATTCGTCGTTAGGGAATTTGCGCCGCCGAATAGTCATCGAAATGGGGCGCCCTGTGGCTAGCTGCGACGTACCAACACGCGGCGTCCGATCTTCCGCGGCACAATGTCGACATTATACTCATAATAGCGTCGCTTTATGTAGGGGTTCTTATTCGTGGTGCGCCCCTGGATGGGCTTGCGAATGAGGAGCTCGATTGGCGGCTCCTTTAGAAGGCGGGTGAGATACTCTGTGCTTGGGAGGCGAAGGGCGTCGCAATGGTGGAGGTCGTCCAATCCGTGGTGGTCAAGGAAGTCCTCGAGCCAATGCAAGGTGGTTTCGTCACGCAGGACGCGCGAGCAGAACATGGTCTATGGAAGAGGTAAGCGTGGGTACAAGGGTGCCGCACGGGGAGAGAGAAGACGGGGTTATTTACCTGCTGGACGGCGCGTTGGGTGAGGAAGTCTTTCGCGCGGTCGTTGACGGTGCGGTGGGCCGGTCGCGAGGGAGTTGACATAGAGGGAGGGACATGACGGGGCCGAAAGACGGGAAGAACGAGGAGAGAGGGGGGGAGGAAGGCGTGGCAATTGGAAAGGCACATATTGGGTAAGGGGGAGGGGGAGGTGTCGTGGATATCTGGGGGCTGCTGTGTCGCGAAGGTGACGCAGTAAGTGAATTCCCCCTCGCAAAGGCGAGAGCGTTTTCAAACGGGCCAAATTTGCAGGTGGAGATTTGCATCGAGGGGGCATCTTACAGCCAATTAAATTACGCCGCTTGGCACTCTGCGAAAGGCTACACGAGATATTTCCGCCTGGAACGACTCTTGCTGTGCCCTTTCCACATCCGGTACTTCGTGCTGAGGGCCGTTCCTAACGACGAGCACAGTGTGCTAGCACGCAGGCACCCTGAAACTTGGCATGAATGTATTGGTTGAAAAAATATTGGAAATGCTTTACTCCCGTTCAACCAATCCATTCATGCCAAATGTCAGGGTGCTTGCGTGCTAGCACACCGTGCTCGTCGTTAGGAACGGCCCTGATCCGCCATCGGATCATCCCCATCACATCCGTTAAATCCGGGCCCCATCACCTCTCCCGTCTCCTCCGTCCGCCATCCCATCCGCTCCTTCAACCTGCAGCATGACCTCCCACCTCTAACTGAACCATGCCCTCGCTCTTCCCCCCTCTTACCACCCCCACCTTTCCCCATTGTCTCCTCCTCCCCCTCACCTTTGCCCACCCTCCTCTCCTCCCTTTCCTTTTGGGCGCGTCCGTCCTGCATGCCTTTCCCACCGCCTCCGTCCTTCTCCGTATCCTCCTACTTTCCCTCTTTCTCGACGGCCACACCCTGGCAACCGCCGCCCCTGACCTAGCACTTTCCTCCCGCCTCCCGCCGCTACACTTCGACCCGCGCCGCACCTCTGGCCTTCTCCAACTCGCCGTCGTCGCCGTCCTTCCGCTCGTCGTCTTTCTTCCCGGCGCGCCACGCCGTCGCGTTGCCCTTTTCCCCGGAGCATCATCACCTCATCGCATACAGCCAGCCCATGCCACCGCCCTCGCCGCTTTTCTAGCCCTTCTTGCCCTGTTCACCACCGTCCTTGAATTCCCGCCGCCCTTCCCGCACGCGCAGCCCCATCGTTTCTTCCCCGCCAACCCCGTCGCCGACTACCTCGTCTCCTTCTTCCGTGACCTCCTGCCGTTGCGGCTGTCGGTCTCCCGCCCCGCCGCCCTGTTCAATCTGCGCAGAGCCCTATACAACTTCTTGCTCGTCCCCTCGGGCTTGCCTTTCGATGCGCTCGGCGTACAGCGCGCGCTTGCGGCAGCTGTCATGGCCTTGATTGGCGCAATTAACGAAAGCGCCTATTTGCACGACGATGACTGGCTCGACGCCACCACGTCGGTCGCGGGCGTCACGGCGGCTTGCGCCATGTTTTTCGGCATGGAAATGGAGGGCGTGAGCGGCAGAGTAGCTAGTGTAGTTTTCATGATGCTCGCCATGCGCACTGCGAGGAGTGTGGGCGGGGTGAAGTTCTGGAGGGACTTGCTAAGGCCGCTGGCCGCCGTAGGAGCCCATTTACCATGGGTATGGGTCGTCCTGGAGTACAGGTTTGTCGAGCTCGCTTTGGATGCGGTAAGGACTAACGGGAATGGCTCGCTGCTGGACGTTATCAGGGGGCTTTGTGAGGTTCTAGGGGGAGGAGACGGCGCATCAGCCGAAGTCTTGTGGTCGATGGTTAAGTGTCTTGTAATTGTCGTTGGAGCGTCGACATGGGAGAGAGGATCCTATGAATCAGGATTGGATGTTGATGATGTCGAATGATCAATTGGTGATATTTACCAGTTTGATCGGAACACCTGCGAAGCCGTCCCCTCCTGCAGACCTCTGCCGTTGGAATAAGGAGCTTCATCTCGATGCAACTGGGCGACGGCATGCCAGGGCAGGCTTGCGTTTGACTGTGGAGCGGCAACGCTGTACAGTACTTTCTTTCTTCCTACTTGTGACTTAAGAATGCGAACGCGACAAGAACTGCAGAGGGACTCAGTCTCTGTCCAAGGGTGTCAGTATGAGGGTTTGGTTGCGTCAGTCAACTCTTTCTGTTTGCATGGGCAGCTGTATGCGAAGACCCCTCCGGCTTCCTACTCGTCGAGCAACGGGATGCGAAGCGAATCGGATGTGATGGTCTGACGTCATCCATGTGTAAAGACTGATATTCGTACAACTTTATTCTCCTCTACCCCTACTGCGAGACAAGTTAAGAAAGATTGCGTCTTCGTTCCCTGCGTTCAACGCGAAGGTGGGTTACGGCAAAATGCCCCCCGATTCAAAAACTATGCTTATATGCTCAGATTGGATCCAACGTAATACTACTCTAGCGAGTCGGCAAGGCACGCCTCGATATGCCCTTGAGATTGGGCTTGGACGAGCGACGGTTAATCTCGACACGGTCTGCCTTCCGAGGGGCTTCTCCTTCTAAGTTGTCAGACTTGGGCAAGCTTCTCATCCGTCGCTGAAAGCGGCGAGCAATATCTACATGATTGGACTCGAGGTTTGCGATCCATCGCTTGTGAGACGATTGGGCCCGTGAGCTCAAATTCTCGTTCTTCCACATTTGCAAAATCATAGAGTCCTCAATCCACCTGGTGAGGATGGCGATGCCGTCCCTGCCGTTGGCAGCGCGGACGATGAAATTGGCGCTGGCGCGATTAATAAGGGCCCTATCTTCCGGCTGGCCATATTCTTCAAAGACGCGAGGAAGGACATCTTCCTGCTGCTCCATGTAGTCCAGGAGCTTTGGGAGATACTCGGCCAGCTGACTGTAGACCTTGGGTAAGACCTCGCCGGCTGGAGCTGAGTTGAATAACTCCAAGGTACCACCGACGTCCAAAAGCATTGCCTCGAGGCGATCTCTGTTGTACTTGACGACCTTATGGTAGCGGTTGAGTTCAGTGGAATCGCTGGCCAGATCAAGTAGGAACGGAAAGACGATCTGGTCCTCAATTTCAAAGTACTGGGCCACAAAGACCTCAAATACTTCCCAGTACTCACTGAGCTCCCACACATCGACCATGGTCAAGGCTGACCAACGCCTCTGAATGGAGGAAATGATGGTATACAAGTCCATGATCTCCCAACGAATAGCGTTATGCGGCAAGACGAAGACATCACTCGCCCACGTATCTCTCCCTCCAAACTCGGCAAGGGCAAAATTGGGATAAGCAAACCTATCCGGCCTCTTACTCAACAGGGTGCGATCCCTCATCTCCTTTGAAAAGACGGGCTCGTCAACCATATCCTTCTGCACAAAGACCCTCTTCTTCATGCCCACTTCACTCGTACTCCCCTGGGCCAGACAGCTGGGAATAGGCCCACTAGTAGCCCTAATGGTGCTAGTAGCATAGCTCTGCAAGCTGCCGAGCGAGCTAGCAGCGGCGTGTCTCCCGAGGCGACCGGAGCTCGCCATGCCCATGCCGCCGGAAGCGCCGGGGCCCGCGAGCGGGTTGGTGTAGCGGGAGCCATCGCCGATGCCCGGGCGGGGCTGTGGCCTGGTGCGGGTGTCCTCCCCCCTGAAGAAGAGGTTCTTGAAGAAGGCGGTGAAGCCGCCCACGCGCAGCTGGGCCGGGGCGCCCTCATGGATGCCGAGGTCCTCGTCGCGGCCGAGCTTGCCTAGGTCCAGAGTGCGGCTGGCCGGGTGCTGCGCG
>NW_005179064.1:178015-181010 GCF_000350225.1 Chondrus crispus
AGGCCATGACGTGATACGTGCAGGCTCGGTAGCGGAGGGCGGGTGGGTATGCTGGCATGGCGTGACGGCGTGGCGAGGCGGGCGTGCGTGACACGGCGGGCGTGACGCGGGGACGTGGCGCATGGTGGGGCCCCTTGCAGGAGGGCGCGGGCGGCGGGGGCTCGCAATGCAGAGCCCCTATTCGTCGGCGCTTCCCGCCAAGCAACGCCGTCACGCTCAGCCAGGTTTTCAAACCCGCACCGCGGCTCGCTCCCGAAAACGCCCCCGGCCGAACACGCCCCCGCCCAGCCCGTGAGAGTACACTCTCACACGCAGAAGCGCACGGAACGTCCTCGGTCCTTGAGAGAGAGCTGCCGTGTCAATTTTGCCGCGCGCTCCCGCTCCCGCGCTCGCACGGAACGTCCGCGGTCCCTTGCGCTGCCGTGTACCGCAAGCCCCCCCGCCCCCGCCCCCGCACGGAACGGCTGTCCTCGGTCCACCGGCGGCGACGATCCACCCCGCTTCTTCGTCGGCATTCGTCTGCAGGTATCCTCGCTCTGTGCGAGCAGAGACGCACTAACATGCTGATATGGCCACTATTCTTGGCGGCCATTTTGTTTACACAGCCGCACTTGGAAGGTAGGAAAAGCCTACGACGTAGTATTAACAGTCATGAAGAAGGGAAAACATTATCCTTGATGTCTGTCAACTATTGTACTGTACACGCGGATCAGGGCCGGTCCACCAGCATGCACAATATTGTACAGTATTTGGTGTGCACCTTGTTTGTATGCATAGCTCTATACCGTATAAATATAAGTCTAGCACAAGCCGCACCACATATCGATAGACAATATTTAGACCCCGTATCGAGAGACTGCCTACACAACCCGCACCACATATCGATAAAGAATATTTTGACCCCGCATCGAGAGACTGCCGACAACACAGACCGTTGGTGCAGACCATTGGTGCAGACCGTTGGTGCAGACCGTTGGTGCAGCAAAAGATTCAGGGCCCATCCCTGAATCGATTTTCGCAACAAGAAAGACAGAAGGTGGTAGAAAGTTTCTACTAGGAACCAAGTGTAGCAGCTATCGCCACCTGCCCAAAAGAATTGCCTTGGGAAAGAATGCTTTCACTGAAAAGCATGACCAAGCCAAAGCGGGACGGACAGACATGCCAATATTCTTTCAAAATATACTCATGGATCGCACGTGTACACGTATTGGGTCGGAAACAGACAACGGGCACAGTAATGCGCGAAAGCTGTTGGCAAAAACGGGAAGACATTTCGGTGATTTCCGGAGATTCCCTCGACATTGCTTACAGAGGAGCCATCATACGGCATTGGTGGAATTTCCACCAATGACGAGGAAGGGTCGATGACACGGGATGCTGTATCGAGCAAAGCCCAATTTGGGAATCGCCCGCGTCCCAAGCATATTTCCGCCCACCCCATGCTCATTGGACATTACAGAGGTGGGACTGGGGGTGTCACGCTCGTGCCTGGCGAACCTCAAACGTTGCCGTTTTGACTGTGCACACACGTGTGGATCGATGATGGTACAGAGACTTTTCAGTTGAATTTTTGAATTTTTCAAGTTGATATCCTTGTCAGGTTTTTTGAATTATCCATGATGAAGCCGGGCCTTTTATTTCTGGTCTGCTGCGTTTCCACGCAACGCCGCACGTATGATACCATTCCGAGCACGGTTCCGCCCACGGTTCTGCGCACGGTTCTCTAGCTTTTTGGTGGCGTCGTAAATATGACGAATAGGTCTGCCATTCCCACATAATGACACTGTAATGATCCATTTTTCAAACCTCTGCTGTTGCCATGTCTATGATGACCCAATCCGCTTTTGATCACTGTATCACTGACATGTCCACGTACGAGAAACGCGCATCATTCTCTCCGCGACGGCATCCCTCATGCGTCACCGTTTCTCCGCCGCAGCGATGTGCGCGCGAGGGAAGAAATGAGGATGCCTGTGAATGTGGCACTACTGTATGCACGTTCCTGTGCATGGGCCAGAGTGACCTGTACAATTCCCTTCCAGCACACTTTCTCCTCGCGTTCTCCTCGCGTTCTCCTCGCGTGCATTTCTGAGACCGAGCACGCTCCATGCTGCGACAAATAACATAGTGAAAGCCGCAGCAGATAAACACGATCGCTCTCGGGCGCTAGAGTAAACAGATAGCCCGCCCACCAGTCGAGAAGGACAGCGCCGAAATCACGCCTTGTCTTTCGGAACGCTCCGGGAGGGCCAACCACACCCGCTGCAAGTGTATGCGGTGTCAAGGATGCGGTGTCAAGGATGCGGTGTGCCGCAAGTGCCGAGATTGTGGAGCAGGAGAGGTTCAACACATGGAAACGTAGACGCAACAGCAGAGCAAGCGCAGGCCACACGCGGCCTTCGACACCAACGAAAAGGAGACTCGGGCGTCCATGACATTCACGTTCAGGCGGGGGGGGGGGATGGCAGCCGACGTCACGAAAAGGCGCGTCGTCCAATCGACCGGCGCCGTCGGACTCACCCTTCGCCCAAGTTCAGGGCGCGGCGCGGCGCGGCCGCTACTCGCGCGCAAAGTCGCAAACGCGGACCCCTTAATCTTCGTTATTTCCGCGCCGTTGTCATGCCTCATTCCGCGTCTCTCCGGCCGCGGCCCTGAAACCTGCATTACAGTCCGTCTTCCCGCCGCGCGCCTCGTTAGAGCGCCGAAACTGAGGCTACCCCAGCCGCCGCTTACAGCACCGACGACGAGCCGCCCGCGGCGCGCGCCTTCGGTTGGCGCAGCCCCCCCGCTCGTGTGCACATTTCAGGAATCCTCAAGCTGCCCGTCTCAGGGCACATGTCATGCGTCATCGCGTTGAGCCGCACGGCCAAAAGCATGAGCCCACCCTGCTCACCACCTTGATACTCACCGTTGCTCCAAACCTACCTTCGTCTAACCGTCACTCTCGCACGTGCTCCCACCGCACCGCTTCTTCTCTCCCCCCCCCCCCCCCCAC
>NW_005179064.1:181166-189069 GCF_000350225.1 Chondrus crispus
CGCAGCATGACCACCGCCGGGTCGGTGGCAAGGCCGTCACCATTCTCCCGCGCCGGTCCGCAGGGTCCCCGCCCAAGCAGACCTCCCCCTCCCCCCCGCCAAACGCCCACGTCCTCGCCGCCGCCCAGGCCCAAGCCGTCGCCGCCTCCCAGCCGCTCACCAACCCCGCCGTCCAGCATCTGCAGCAGCATCAGCCCACCCCGACCATGAAATGCCAGACCAACAAGCTCGGCTCGCGCAAGATGACCCATGAAATCGAGGAGGAGGTCCTCTCCAATTGGGGCGAGCATGTCACCGAGTACTACGAGGGCATTCGGAGGAGAGTTTTTAAGAAGATTGCTCTTAAGCTTAATGAAATGTTGAACGAGGAACCCTTCTATACGGAGAAGCAGGTCGAGAACAAGATTACCTATATGGAGAAGAGATATAAGAGCGTCAAGGATAAATATAGCAACTTCACCGTCGCGAGTCTTAGCGAGAGAAGTATGCGCACGCAGGTGGAGAGAATGTTTCCGCTCTTTTTCAAGGTCCACGACATCATCGGCCGGAGAACCGCTATGACCCTGGCCAAGGCCGCCGTCACCGTCGCCGCGATCGAGACCAGCGGACAACCGATGCATGTTCAGCCTGACTTGTCCGCAGCTAATCGCGGCCGCAAGAGGAAGCGAACAATAAACGGCATCACTCAGCTGGATGTGAAGGGCGACCAACTGCTCCCTGATTCGGACACTCCTATTCCAGATGTCCCGCTTCTAGAGGATAGTGACGAAGTTGCCGACGTCGCAGACGTTATGGAATCGGACGGAAGCCCGCCGAACAGTTTTGTCAAACGACGCAAAAAGCCAAATTTGGCCGATCCAAAAAGAAGTGGAAAGTCCAACGCGAAGAACCCATCCCCGAAGGATTCTTCCAGTAGTGTCGCTGTGCTCAAGACGTTTTTAGCACATATTGAAAACGACGAAAAACAAAGAAAGGATATGTTGGAGGTCATGCGAAGTGATCTGCACCTCAAACAAGCGCACTTAGATATCGAGAAGAAAAACACGCACGACAAAACCACGTTGGCGAAGGCAGCCGAGCTGCGGAAACTCGCAGAAGTGTACGCAGGTATTGATGACAAGCGGATCGCAAAAGAGCTGCTGGAAGAAAGCTATGACTTGATCGCCAAGGTGTGAACATGGCTGTACACATATCTAAATAAATCATGTATTCACATCTGAACGAGGTGCACTGGCATGTGTTCCCTGGCGGTGAGCTGGCAGAATCAAGACTGAAGCACCTTACCTACGCAGCGACTTTTCGCACTGTGCATGACGTGTATTCATGTCGAAAGGGCACTTGCGTTGCTTGTGAACCCCTCAACTGAACTGTGAGATTTTTTTTGTGCTCTTTTCCGTAATTGCCCACGTGTGCACCGCGTCCACGTCTCATCGGTACTAATCTGTGCTGAGTCTTTCGGGACATATCTACATGGGTCTCCTTTAGTAAGGTCACGTTTTCAAGTGGCGACAGTCTGCCTGCTGATGTCTAACATGGACGTATATCATACAGTAAGGTTGTCCGTAAAGTCACGAAAACACGTGTTTTGGCCGCGAGTTTGCTCGGAATTTCTGAACGCGAAATTTTCAAACAACGCGTTTGCCAGAACTCACAGCATACTGCAAACTCGGGGCATGTGAGTTTTCTACGAGTTTCACATCCGCCTGATCACAGCAATGCCGGATCGACCCGTCTTGAAGGAAAACGAAGTGGGTTTTCCGCCCTTTCCTCAGCACAAACGAGTCTCATACTGCACGGGTCATACCGGTTTGCGTCATGGACGCCCCTATCACTTCATCTACCCAGAGTCCATCAACGGATCAAGGCACTAAAACATCTGCCACATATGCAGCCATAGCAATCGCAGCAGAGAGACAAGAAGAAGCTTCTAAAAAGCGGTCCTCTCCAAACGGCCCCCCCTGAGAATTTCCTTCGAGGTAATAGGTATCATAGTCTGTAAAGTCTTCATCGGTATCAAGCGATTCTGGTAGAGGTCTCTCCCACCGCACCCGGTTCGCGGAATCGTGCGTACTGTTTGGAACGCTCTCCTTCGACACCGGAAGTGAAGTCCTCACTATCAGTACCTGTATTCACGATATGGGTGCTGGAGCGGTCATATTCCAAGCCAAGATGTACGCACGATTCCGCGAACCGGATGCGGTGGGAGAGACCTCTACCAGAATCGCTTGATACCGATGAAGACTTTACAGACTATGATACCTATTACCTCGAAGGAAATTCTCTAGAGAGCAAAGAAGAACGGTCCCATCTCGCCAACGCTTCCTGTCAGGTTCGGGACACAAGATGAGTGCCAATTGGTCTCCCCATTCCTCGTAATGGGTGCCCGTATGGTCAACTGCCAAGGTATGACTGGTGAACCTTGCATGGCCGTTCCGTCTGTCAAGAAGACGAAACACATCGCCCTTTCGACTGATCTCAGTAAGGTTCTCAAGAACCTTTCTATCCTTGTGGCGAGCTACAATATTCGCTTCAGCGAGTATTCGCGCAGGTGCACGTGATCCGTCGGGCGGCACAACGATGGACCAGACTTGCGTTTGTTGCGGGCAGATACCTTGCTGGAGGTCAGTCCGCAAAACTCGTGGAATTTTTCAAACTCGGGTTTACTTTACGTCCAGCGAGTTTGTGAGGAAATGGAAAAAAAGCAACGCGTTATTTTACGGACAACCTTTAGTGTATATTCCAGAGAAGACGGAACCAGTTCAAACGGCAGGCTCGCCTGCGACAATCGTATGTTGTGTACACGCGTAGTTCTTCTCTTGTTGTCATGCGCGCATCGACTCTGTCTGTCCAGGATGCAAGGTCTGCACGGGTGCTAAAGTCCCATTCCTCCTCATAGCGATCCACGCTGATAGTATTCCAACTTTGCCTGGCTCCGCAAACATATATTTACGTTCTTATCGATCCTAAACTTTGCCGGGCGCTAACTAAATGCCCTTTAATACAATACTTTCACAAGCCCGCAAATTCTTCAAACTTCATTCCACAGACCCGCACTTCGGCAAACCGTACGAGAGTCTGACCCAAATAACTCTCAATAACCCCTCAACCCCTACATTTCCAATGGGTTCCATTCCATGCAGCCGCGAGGTCTAATCCATCGCAACTGGCGCGCAACTCACGCAGGATTTTGACCCAGTCCGCATGCTAATTCTTTGAGGCTGAGGGGAGTGGCGTAACAACTGGGCTTTTCCTAAACCCCCAAAGTCGGCAGATTAGCCTCCTGGAAGCCCCAAAGCTATTAAATTAGTTTGAACGCGTGAAATAGACAAGCTCTATCGATGAGGTTACTTCAAGAACTTGCCTGCTGCACAATGTTCACTTCTAGCAGGCACTTGCTGAAAACCACCGCATGCATTGTTCCCAGTTTCTGGTACAGCAGCGTTGTGTGTGCAGTCTCCCGTAACCTGTCCCTTATCAAAATCTTCTGATAGATTTATATCTACACTTGATATCGCAAGTAACTGTTTTTCTGAGTCCTTTCCTTCCTGCCAGGTATGGCCTGACGGAGGCCATATTTTGCACATAGATTTGTGTTTCAAGACTCTTTTCGTTGATGTCTGCACTTTTTCCAGGTTTCACGGTGATTTAATGTGTACTAAGCTGATTTTGACTTTCGATCATTTCTACAGTACTAGTCGCAATATTTCGGGAAAAATAGAGGTGGGGATACTTCGTGTTTGGCGTGGTAACAAAGCAGGCTTCCATGTCTATTCCTCTGAACTGCTTTCTTCCTCGCGACGAAAGCATCAGGGCATGCGAAATTATATATCCGTGGAAATAGACCAATTGCATCCCATTCTGGACAGAATTTCCTCTCTCTCAAACTACCCTTGAGTAGATAGGTAGTAGTAGGGTAGATATTTGCTGATGAGTTTGTCAAAATCGTTTCAAAAATCAGTACAGTAGAACGGAATCAGTAGAACGGAAAGTCGATAAACCCATGCAAAGAGTAAAGACCAGGCGTGAACTACTGGCGAAGCCATTCCTTGCCTCGCTATGTACGTATTCTTTCCATTTCTTTGCAATGAGTGAAAGGCGGGAAACAATTCAATTGTACGTCTCTCCTCCGTAAAGGTACTACTGCACCAGCGATAGTCATCGAGAAGCACTCTTTTATGAATTAGAGTACCGAACGGCCCCTCAAGGCACGGCAAGTTGTATGCATCCCAATATGCTTTCTCCTGCGGTACAATGCATAGTTTTTTTCTTTCTGAGTTCTTACCTTAGTTTACGGTTCCAGAGATGTGTTGCAAATCCCATTTACATATGATGAGCAATGTGGAGAGATTTTTGCTGTCATTATTGGGAGCGAGATGGGTGCAGAAGTGGATTTTGACGAAGCTGAACTTTCCATTTTACATGCAACGCACGTATCACTCTGCAGTTGTGACGAGCCACGATGAACTGTGATACTGTACCCGAACTTGTGACTGCATATTACGTGAGATAGTGGGAAACCCTCCCTGGCAGACAGAATCTTGTCAAAAGTCACTTAAATAGCAGGTTGGGCACCTGTTCACACCGCATTTATCTCTACCCCCTTATCATCCTGCGTGCTGACCATCCAGTTCAGAACGGTTTTTACAGTAAAGATATATGTACGGTCCTTAACAGTTACAATCCCCCAATACGATAGCCCTCCACGGAATTATACAAGGTCTAAGCACATCGACCAACCCCTATATCTGGAGCACTTACTCTTGACTTTCGGCCCGTGGTTGATGCCGCTTCTTGGCCAAGTCCGACCACCGTTCCTCGTCCGTAGCACCAACAGCTTCAATTATCTGGTCTCCAGTATCAAGTCCTTCCACTTTGTTCCCATCCGCTATGGTGCTTGTCACGAAATACGGGCGCAACTTATTGCAGAGACTAGGCGGTACGCGCGCCATAATATGTGTCCCCTCTTCCACGAAGTCTTCTGCATCAATGCTTCCCTGGGAATATACTGCAGACGTCAGATCGCCTCTGGAGTACGGAATAACGGCCTCCACGCTGAGCGAAATCTCGCGCAAAACCTCATCGACAAGCACGCCAACTTCCTCCAAACCTTTTCCAGTCGCAGCACTAACAGCCACGCAATTCAGCCCGCACCGCTCCTCGATCTCCCTGAAGAGCTCCCCAGCTTCCTCCTCACTGACAAGGTCGGCCTTGTTCAACACAATAACGGTAGGCTTCCCACTCGCTCCGATCTGATCCAGCACCTGGTCGACGGCGGTCATTTGCCACTGCATGACCTCCCTATCCAGGCTAGCGTCGACGACATGCACAAGGACATCCGCGTCAACCACCTCCTCCAGCGTGGCCCTGAAGGCGGCGACAAGCTGCGTGGGCAAATTTTGCACAAAGCCCACGGTGTCTGTGAGCAATATCTCCGGGCTAAGCTTCAAGCCTTCCAGACTGGCACGGCGCGTGGTCGGATCCAGCGTCGCAAACAAGGCATTCGCCGCCAGGGCGTTGGACCCTGTTAGGGCGTTCAACAAGGTGCTCTTCCCCGCGTTGGTATATCCGATCAATGCGACGACCGGCAAGCCGACGTTCATCTTCCTCGCCAGCCTCTGCCTTGAGCGATGCCCCCTGACCAGCTCCAGGTCGCGCTTGAGCTTGCTCATTCTGGTATTGATGAGGCGTCTGTCGACCTCCAGCTGGGTCTCTCCCGGGCCGCGGAGGCCGACGCCGCCCGCCCCCGACTGCCTCTCCAAATGGGTCCACATCCTCGTGAGCCTGGGCAGCCTGTACTGATAAAGGGCCAATTCGACCTGGAGCTGTCCCTCCTTCGTGGCGGCGTGCTGGGCGAAGATATCCAAAATGAGTGCGGTGCGGTCAAGAACCTTGATGCCTTTCGCCTCGCCTCCAAACTCGGTCTCGAGCGTGCGCTGCTGTGCCGGGCTGAGCTCGACGTCGAAAATACAGGTGCAGCAGTCCTCGGCCTCCATCTCTCGGCGGACCTCCTGGACCTTGCCTGTGCCGATGTAGGTGCTGGACATGGGGGCCTGCAGCGACTGGGTGATGACGCCGACAACGCGCATTCCAGCGGTCTCGGCCAGGCGGGCCAGCTCGTCCAGCGACTCGTGGATGCCGAAGATGCGGCCGTCCGCCTTCGCCTTGGAGCGGCGCGTGATGTCCACGCCGACCAGCATGCACAGCTCCTTGTCCTCCTCGCGGCGCGTGCGCAAGGAGAATTGGTCCGCCGGCGCGGCGGACGCGTCGCGCCGGTGCGGCGGGGAGGCCTGCGCTTGCGAGGAGGCGAGGGCCATGGAGGAGGGGGGGCGGCGGCGGGAGGGCGCGGGGCGTAGAGGGCGCGTGAGAAGGGGGGAACGCGGGGTGCAGCGAACGTGGGAGCGCGGTAGGGGGGTGGCAAGAAAGGGGTTGGCGAGAAAGGGGGTGGACGAGGCCAGAGCGGAGACGAAAGCCATGGTGGTTTGACCGGGTGCGATTGCAGGGAGGCACAGGTTGGTCCTTGAGGTTGGGCGCGGTCGACGTTTCGGTACGGGAGGGTTCATGTTGAGGTGTGGTCGGCAAAGTGGAGCGGTTGCGGGTGGTGAGGTGGAATGGGGGAGGGAGGATGAGAGTATAGACTTTGAAGCGACGCGGCTGTTCGTGCCCGCCGGTTGAGAGAGACGGAGGCGCACGGTGGAAAACTGGTCCCAGTTTTCGATATCTCCTCCTGGGAGGTCCCGAATCGTACACGATGTACACGTACACACATGGTGCATGCTCTGGACGGTAGAGTACACGGACACACGTGGCTGCCCTGGACTGGGGGGTGCAGAATTGAGCAAAAACGACTTACAGTTGAGACATTCTCGGAAATTGCGAAATCGGCCTTGCATTACAGCTGAATCAACCAACCACAGCGCGGTTCGTTATGAATCTCGTCGCACGCCAATCGCACGCGCACCGCCCGTCGGTGCGCCAGCCTGGCACCTGCCGCAACTAAAGCCCCCGCGGGAGCACACCACGCGCGTCCCCGGGCACGCGAAAGCAAGACACGATGACAGGCGCGGCGACGCGCTCGACGCTACGGCAGCTGATCCGTGCACAGCGCAGGGCGTTCGCGGGCGACGCGGAGATGCTGCGCTCTGCTCACGCCGCGATCCTGCAGCAGTTCCGCGACAACCGCGACGCCGCCGCGGACAAGGTCCCCGCCATGCTCAAGACGGCCGACGAGGCGATCGACTTTCTGCGCAACAATATCGTCCAGGCCCCGCTCAACGAGCGCGGAAACTACCAGGTCGACGCCACGCGCATCGACGAGTCGCACACCAAGTGAGGGAGTCGCCGCCGCGCGGCGCGCACCCATTTTTCACGGCCGATCTATTACAGTATATAGACAAAGGGAAGCAAAAGAAGAACAAACAAAAACAAACCAAAAAAAAAAAAAAACGTTTACTCCCAGCCCAGTAGCTTGCTTACGATGGCCATGCCCGACTTGGCCTGCCACCCGAAGAGCGCGACGGCGGCGAACGCGATGGTGAAGTGCGAGTTGCGTGCCCAGTTCTTGCCCTTGAGCATGTACGGGACGAAGGCGGACATGACGGCCATGGTAGCGACGAGGCTGAGGCCTGCGTACAAGTGCGGGCCGGGGAAGAGCTTACCCGTGCGTGCGTACGTGTTGGCCATGCCGGAGAAGGTAGCGACGGTCATGGTGGCGAAGAGGGCGCTGGACGTGCGGAAGTGGCGGTCGCCGAAGCGGCCCTGCGCGAGCCTCTTGCGCTCGTCGCGGTCGTCCACCTTGCGCACGCGCGACGCCTGATAGCCGAGGTAGAAGGTGTACAGCGACGTGCCGAGCAGGGTCCACATGAGCGTCGGGTGCGCCAGGCTCGCCGGCGTGGACTTGAACGCC
>NW_005179064.1:189711-190534 GCF_000350225.1 Chondrus crispus
AGAGGTCCCTCCCCCCCCCCCCCCCCCCCGACCCATCGCCCCTTCCCTTCACCCCACTACCGCATCCTCGCAGCCCCACCGCCTACCGGGCGCACCTTTTTGCCAACAATGTACAGTTGCCCATCGCCCCGAGCCCACCGTTGCATAAGCTGTACGGCACACCACCTGCTTCTGATGCCAACTTCCAACCCTTCGCAACGCATGTCGCCCTCTCCGCATGCACCTTACTCTTTCCACGCTCCACGTTGATACAGTCCGCCTACGCTCCCTCCCTCCAAACTCCAAACTATCCGAAACCATCCATGCTGCCACACAATTGTGATCTCACACCATCCTCCCCGGCATGAGCCTCTATATCCGCTTGTGGGCATCTCCGCAGTCCTTGATAGTGATGCGATTAGTGGGCTGCTCTCCCTGCCTCGGCGCGCGATGCATCTTATCCAGCACGTCCATCCCCTCGGTCACAACGCCAAACACGACATGATTGCCATCCAAATACTTTGCCTCATCCCGAATCAGGATGAAAAACTGGCTCCCGATCGGATACTCGGCCCACGAAACAACGCCCTTCTCCCCGTGTTCCAGAAAGCTATGGTGGTCCTTCTCCTTCTCCTCTCGGAACGTCGGGCCATAAATGGACCTGCCAGTGGCCTTGGAGCCCCCCTGGGCCACAAAGTCGCTGACGATGCGGTGAAAGCTGTCGCCCTTATAGCACAGCGACTCGTCCGCAAAGACGCCCGAGCAGGTGACCAGGGCGCGGAAATTGGCAACGCTCTTCGGCACGACGTCTCCAAACACGCCGATCTTTATCGTGCCGATCGGG
>NW_005179064.1:191601-191937 GCF_000350225.1 Chondrus crispus
AGTATGTGAAATACAGGAAATACTGTAAACAGTGGGATTTGTGGGGGAAAGTGACGTCATAAGCGGATAAGAGAAGTTAATTTAGGCAGAGCGGCCAATCGCGCGGCCGGCGAAGCAATAGCGAGGCAAATGCGACGCGCCTACAAGTATGTCCCCGTTTTACCACGCCATCCCCTGCCGCCGCGCCCGCCCGATCTCGTGGGAGCAATCCTGTATATACTGTAAATAAGAAGCATCCGCCACACCAATTCCCCTCCCCGCCCCAGTTACAGTCGCCCCTTCCACTCGCCGCTCCCTCCGGGCAGCCCCGCACGCCCCCACCCGGTGTACTCCAAT
>NW_005179064.1:191994-200108 GCF_000350225.1 Chondrus crispus
CGCCCCCCTCCACTATCTTTACAGCGCAGGAGCGCCATCCACCCGCGCCACCCATCGCGCCTTGCGCCCCCCCAAAAAGCCCCCGGGAAAACCCCCCCCCGACTTTGCCGCCCTCTACCGCGGACACGTTGCAACATCTTCCACTCTCGGGACATACATCTACCCCTGCCGTATAATCGTTACAGTACCGACCGCTCCAGACACGCCATCCTATCAACACTGGAGCCGCTGAGCGAGCCCTCCCTTACGCCTCTCCCTCGCGCCCGCTGTCGCGCGCCCCACCAAACGCCCCTCCCTTACGCCCCCGCCCGCTCGCGCCGCGCACCCCCGCGCCTTCCCTCGCCATGTCCGACGCCGCGCCCGCGGCCACGCTGCACTCGTACTGGCGCTCCTCGTGCTCCTGGCGCGTGCGCCTGGCGCTGCGGCTCAAGGGCGTGCCGTACTCGTACGAGGCCGTGCCGCTGGCGCATGGCGCGCAGCACGCCGCCCCGTTCCGCGCGCTCAACCCGGCCGCCCAGGTCCCCGTGCTGCGCATCGACGGCGTCACGCTGCGTCAGTCCGTCGCCATCCTCGAGTACCTCGAGGAGACGCGCCCGGCCCCGCCGCTGCTGCCGCGCGTGCCCGCCGAGCGCGCGCACGTCCGCGCGATAGTCGAGGCCGTCAACGCCGGCACGCAGCCCCTGCAGAACCTCGCCGTCCTCGAGTATGTCAAGGGCCGATGGGGCGACGAGGAGAGACTCGCCTTCGCTAGGCACTGGATCGAGGAGGGCTTGCGCGTCGTCGAAGCCCTCCTGAAGGACTCTGCGGGCGAATGCTGCGTCGGCGATGATGTCTCCTTCGCGGACTTGCTCCTCGTCCCGCAGGTGTACAACGCGGAGAGGGTCGCCGTTGACATGGAGAGCTTCCCGACCGTGGTCAGGGTTGTGCGCCATCTGGAGCGTATCCCCGCCTTTGTCGACGCACACGCGGACAGACAGCCCGATGCTCCGATGTCGCAAACATGACCTCCCCCGCCCTGCAGCTTGCTTGTTGTGTCCCA
Source organism: Chondrus crispus (assembly GCF_000350225.1). Classification (NCBI taxonomy): domain Eukaryota; phylum Rhodophyta; class Florideophyceae; order Gigartinales; family Gigartinaceae; genus Chondrus; species Chondrus crispus. The sequence goes on from NW_005179064.1 coordinate 193,034, forward strand.
CTACATGAGTACATGGAGACCAGCTTTCATCCCACCGTCCTGCACACGCTTGTTTTATGACCACGGCAACGCCGCGCCCCGGTTTTTCGTTTAAAACCGGTTGCCTCTGCCGACGCAGCGCAACCTCTCGCTGCCGCACGGCAATGTAAAGTGTACCGCAGGTTGCCAGAGAGAGAGGGAGGGAGAGAGAGACTCCTCTCTCTTGCCACAGGGTACAGTAGCAAACCTCACCGCCCAAGCTGTTGCCCGCACCACGTAATGTCCTTGGCACCTTGACAGATACAGTCCACCTCCAACCGCTTCCAAAAACGCACAATACCTCTCATCTATCGATACTCCATTTTCGTAAAAGAGGTTGCGAAGGGAGAGGATCACCGACCTACCGTACGCGCCCCTCGTACCTACCACCTACGGTACCTACACCTAATTTACTCCTTTTCCCTATGGAACGCACGGCACGCACCCGCATTGTTTTAATCCCCGTCGCCGCCCCTCCGCGAACTCCTGTCGCTCGCTTGTGTTCGCCATGCCACCGCAGCGTGCCACCGCCGCTGTCGCCGAAACACCTTCACCGCCCTGCCGCTCCACATCAACATGCGCCCCCTTCTGATTGGACTCTCACCCGTCCCCGTTCCCTGATCCAACACGCCCGCGATCTCGCCTCCTCTCGCTTTCGAGCTCCCACCTCCCGATAACAAAAAAAAACCTACTGTACTACCCCACACTCGCGCTCGCCCACAACCGCAGCTGTGCTCAGAGCACACCACCCCGCTCCTCCAAACATCCGCGAATGACGCCCCCGCGTGTGCCCCCGCGAGACCCTTCTCGTCGCATCCGAGAAACCACATCTCCAGTCATTGACGATGTCATCGCCAAGTATGCCCATCAAGTCCACTTCAACCTTGCCCCGGGCGCCACCTACTTTGGCATGTCCAGTCAAGTGCGCGCGAAAATGATCGCCCTGCTCGACGACCCCCACCAAAGTCGCCATCTCTCAAAATACGCCGATGTCCTAGGTTCCCCACGCCTGCGAATGCTCTGGGCAAACACAGTCATAAGGGGCTACGACGCCCTCTGCTCCTCTCCACATGCCACTGATGGAAGAGTCTCTGAACACTTGCTGCAGAGTGAACAACATGTCATACCTCGCCAAGAGCTCATGATCACCGCAGGCGCCAACCAGGCATTCGTCAATGTCATTCTCGCAACATGTGACGCGCGTGATCAAGTGCTACTCATCCTGCCCTACTACTTTTCTCACTTTAACGCTCTGGTTATGACTGGTGTTATCCCAGTCCTGGTACCTATTGAAAGAGAAACGTTGCAGCCCAAGCTAGCCGATATAGCACAACGAATCACACCGCGAACAACTGCTCTTGTCGTGGTCAACCCTGGCAACCCTTCCGGAAAAGTATTCCCCAAAGCTCTCATGGAGGGCATGAGAGACCTTTGCTCGCGCTCCGGCATCTGGCTCATAATCGACGAAGCGTATCGAGAGTTTGTGCACCAAGGCGAATCAAGGATAGCCTTCTCGCCAACCAATGTGGACAACGTCGTCCGCATCTTCACAGCGTCAAAGGCCTACGGGCTCGCCGGCTGGCGTATCGGCGCCGTGCTGTACCCGAAGCGCTTGTCCGCAGACATGCGGAAAGCGCAGGACACGATACCCACCCATGCGTGCCGCTTCAGTGAGCACGTCGCGTACGAATCGCTGCTCACAAACCCCTTGCATGAAACAACCGCCCTCCCTTGCAACATCACTTTGCTTGGCAAGGTCCGCAAAACATTCATTGCATTCCTCAAGCCGGTCTACGAAAATACGCCTTTCGAAGGCGACTTTGTGATCCCGGACAGCGCCTTCTACCTTTTCCTTCCTTACCGGAAGACTTTGGGGAACGCTCAAGACGGGGAACGGGACGACATGGAAGCCGTGGACTTCCTCGCGCGCAAGCATGGGGTGCTGCTCGTGCCGGGATTCGCATTTGGCATGGCTGGGTATCTGCGAGCGTCGTATGGTTGCTTCGAAGAAGACAGAGCCTCAGTTGCGGCTGGTAAGCTTGCAAAAGGCATGAGGGAGGTGTTGCAAAGAGCAAAGGTCGGTGAAGGTGAAGAGGGATGGTGAGGTCAAGAAGAGGAATCGGAATCAGTGAGATCAGCAAGCAACAAGTGCGCTTCCAACCTCGATACATCGGCGGCGTCCAAGGCTCGGCGGACACTGGTAGGTTTGAGAAGGTCAGGTTGTTGCAAAGCTGGAGGATTGGATTGAATATGGGTATGGATGGGGAGTCTTCGCTCGTTTGGCTCTCCACGACCACGACAGGGGGTGTGTAGTGTGAGGAGCGGCCACTCTGCGCATTCCAAAGCGCGCTCGACGTGGTGGGCGACCGGGAGGCCGTCCTCCTCGGGCGCGGCGGTAGAAATGACGTGCACGCCGAGCGGGACTGCCCAGGCGACCAATGCGGCGCGGCGGTGTTCCGAGAAGTCGTGTGCGCGGACGAAGAGAAGCTTGACGGCGGAGTGGCAGCAATGACGGGCGATGCGGTGCCATATGCGCTTGCTCTCAGCGATGTTGTCGTCGGAGGCGGCGTCGGCGATGACGACGACGGCCGGGCTGGCGCGCACGCATTCGTCCACGGGGCGGAAGGGCGGTTGCGGGAGGGCGCGCGGGAACGGGTAGATAGAAACGGGGACTTTGGCGACGTAGTAGCGGTTGGAAAAGGGAATGATTCCTTGCGGGCTCATGTGGAAATGCGTGACGAGGATGTCTTCGATGGCGGCGGATTCTGGCACCGGGATGACGAGGAGGGCGTGCTGTAGAGTGGGTGCGGGCGGCGCGGTTGGTTTGTGGTCTCGGGGTGAGTTCATGGCGGAGGTGTGCGCGAGAGTGGGAGGGAATCAAGGGGGTGGCAATGAGTGTGATGGTGTGGGTGCGGTGAAGCAAAGGCGTTTGTGGAGATTGGATTCCAAGCGGGAAATTGTGGGTTTCAGTATGTCGTTTTATTTTTCCAATTTTCAGGACAAACGGGCTTTATAGGCTCTCATTTGAGTGGGACATGATAGGGCGAGGGTAGCAGATGCATCGCTGGACCATATCATGTATCGCATCGCAGCTACGTGCTGGATGTGAAGTTGTCAAGTTTTCCCTTACCCCCTCCCTCCCTTTATCTTTCTATCCCCCTTCTGCCCTTAAGAGCATCCCCACCGGCGAGTGTAAAATGCTAAATATTTTAGAAACTTGGCGAGCCTTGATTGGCCTCTCGCTATTATACACCTTTGCTTTTTTAAGACCTTGCCGAGAACTGCATTGACCTGCAGGTCAACCCCACCGGCAAAAAACCGCACCCTCCTACTTGTGAAGTGCATGCTCCTACTCACTGAAGTCCGATGCAAACGCCTTCACAACCTCCACGGAGTACCATTGGCATCTCTGACTTCGTGGAGGACGACATTCTCGATATTGTTGAGGATGTTTTGTCCTCGGACAGCGACAGTAAGCCCCCAAAACACAAAGGCTCTTATCCGGGGAAAAAGCCAAATGTCGAGCGCAATCGAGAGCGAGGTGCGCAACTGCTGTTCCAAGACTACTTCAGTGAAACTCCAACCTATAATGGATCTATGTTTCAGAGGCGTTTCCGAATAACAAAACAGCGCTTCATGGAAATTTTCGATGTACTCCAATCGGACCGCTTTTTTACTCAGCAGAAAGACTGTACAGGTAAACTGGGTCTAAGTGGACTACAGAAAGCGACAGCTGCTATCAGGGTTATGGCATATGGCGGAGCTAGTGATGCATTGGACGAATATTTAAGAATAGCTTCGTCAACAGTAGACATTTGCTTGCGCAAGTTTGTGGAACTTTTGCTGCGAAACTATGAGGAAACGTACCTTCGCAGTCCCACAGCATCAGATTTGAGATTGCTGCTGTCGCGATCCTCTGATAGAGGGTTTCCGGGTAAACTAGGCAGTCTAGATTGCTGCAAATGGCACTGGAAAAACTTTCCTACAGGGTGGCATGGTCAATTTGAAGGGAAAGAAGGTAAACCGACTATCACTCTGGAGGCCATTTGTGATGACACTCTGTGGATCTGGCACTGTTTTTTCGGAATGCCTGGTGCATCAAACGACATAAATGTGCTCAACAATTCCACGTTGCTGAGCAAAATCGCAAGCGGGACATATCCACCTCCATTGCAATATATCATAAATGGACAAGAGCGAAATATCCCTTATTGGCTCGTAGACGGCATTTATCCGAAATGGCCCTGCTTTGTCCACTCTATTGCTGAGCCAGGTACTCCTAAAGAAAAACTGTTCTCAAACAGACAAGAGTCAGAGCGAAAAGATGTGGAGCGCGCATTCGGGGTTCTCCAGGCAAAGTGGCATGTTATTGCAAGACCAGGCCGCTTCTGGAATATCGACTTTATGCACAAGGTAATGAAGTCTTGCATCATATTGCATAACATGTGTGTTGAGGACAGGGTTGTGCACTGTGACACAGACAATGACGCATTCGATCTAGGGGGCGATCTAAATTTACCAATGTGGGGGAGCTCAAGTGATAGTACTGTAGTGACAGCTGCAGCTCCCGATAGTATTGAGGCACTTTGCGCCGCAAGTGCTTTTACCAGTAATGCTGTCGAGTACTTGAACACAAAAAAGCTCGTCATGGACCACCTGTGGGATCATGCAGGCAGCCACGAGCTTGAATATTAGAGGTTTGTCGTACCATTGGAACCTGTATCATTGCCCAGGGAACTGACCAAATCGAACACTGTGCTATCATTACCAGAATGTGGCGTTGCAGTAGGCATTCTGCTTTCCGATGATTCACCGGTATCGGTCAAACGAGACCGAATTTTCTGTAAAGCTTCCGTACGGAGCAAATTGTAGTACTCTATCGTCTCTGCCCGGTTGCATTCCTGCGGAGCGCTTGAAAATAGCAGCAATTCGTTGTGCCGCTCCAGGGCTTCATTGCGAGCTCGTTGTAGGGAAACAGCTTCTGCTGCAATTTTCAGCTTTTTGTGCCGTGCATCCTCCATTTTTGCCATTTGTTTGGCCCTTTTTCGTCCGATTGGGCGTTGCATGCCACTCTTTACTACCTGCCGGCTGCTCTCCTCGTCGTCCGTGTCAGCCTTCTGCGCTACATCTTCTGTACAAAGACCACCATCTCGACCTCCACCCACTGTACTCTGGTTACTGTTTCCACTCGAAGTTGACATACTGTACTTTGGATGATCTTTAAGCAATCGCCATACTTGTAAAAATTTGAATACCCGAACACACTCGTCAGTGGCAGAAGACATTGCTACGCCATTATAAATTCCCGTAGCCATCCTTTCTATATCGACGTCCGACACACCTGTGGGTTTTGCCATGTAGACACAGCGCACAGAGCCATTAAACTTCATGCAAGACTTATGCAAAAGCTTGCAACGTGCCTTAAGGGAATCTGGAGTTCTTTGTTCAGAAGCAGGGCTACGGAGGCGGTTATAAACTTCCTCAATCCGTTCGTAAAATGCCTGGGACTTTTGCTCACTCCCAATGATGGGATCCTGGGATACACGCACCCAAGCTCGAGCTAGCACGAGATCGTCCTGTGTAGAATAGTTAGAACCACGAGACCGACCAGGTGCTGGATTTGAGATGGCATCTGACGATATCGAAGGGATCGAAGTATGCGTGGGTGTGAGGACAGGGGCGGAAACAGGAAAGAGAGGAGGTGCAATAGGAACGCCTGGGATTGCGTCGGCGATCGAAGTTTGTGTGGGGGTGGTTAAAGGGACAGGGACAGGAAAGAGACGGGGTTCACAAGAAGCGGCTGCGGCTGTGTCGGGGATTGCGTTTGATTCGAGTTCGCCCATACTGCTAGTGACGGCTGTCCCTTCGAAAGACGTAGGGTGGCTGCCAGACAAACTTACGTTTGGTGCAGATATGGACAGGATGGGGAGGAGTGTTGGTGGAGACTCTCCTCTCCACTGGAGAGAGAGGCTCAACTTCAAGACCCCTTCAACCAACTTTGACTTCGCGGGAAAATGGAATTTGAACCAATCAGCGTTCGCCACCTCAAATGCATAGTTCTAGATTTTGGTGCTATATTCTCGATTTTTACAACCCGAATTTATCTCGATGTAAAAAATAATGCATCTTTTCGAAACGGTGGGAGTAGTGAAGAGGGGTGTAAAATATTAAAGTTGTAAAAATTCGTTTTTTTACAACTTTAGCCTCACTGGTGGGGATGCTCTAAGGGGCAATACCAGGGTACCCTCCGCCGTCCCTACGGGTGCAGGTGTACACGTACGCGTAATGACACTGGACACGTGTGAGAGCGAGTAATGACCAGGTGTGCACGTTGCACGCGCACAGAACTGGCTCACGAGGATGCCGCCGCGGCTGATCTAATTCAGGCGAGTCGGTGACGCAGCGTTGATCTCAGGACCGGCTCAGGACCGGCTCAGGACGGTCAGCAGGTGCAGTTTGTCGCTTTGACGTGTACTATACCGTAAGCAAGTCCACAAGTCCACATCGTCGCAGACAGAATTCAATTACACGACACGTGGGCGTGTAACTCGCGCGGTGGCGGTGGCATTACAGCGGGCATAATGTTACAGCGGCGGATATAAAAAGACGTGAGGAATTGATCCACGTCTTGATCCGCCGTGGACCGCTGGCGCCTTAGATGACGCCACCCACGGCGCCGAGCGCGCCCATTCTGACCGCGTCTGACACGTTGCCCGCCGATGCTCGAAACGCGCCGCCAAATCGGAAGGACAATCCCCCACGCGCGCCCCCCCCCAGTGGGTACCTAACCATAATTTCTTTATCAGATATCCCCCCAAGAGCAGATCCATTCGATTACCACATACTGTTTCGGTGTCTTCAAACTCAATCGAGCCGCGCGGACGTTTTTCGTTAACAGTCTCGACAATGTTTTGGGGGTTATCATCCCAACAAAGTAGATCAGAATACAGCGGATCGGAAGATTATCCAAGTTCTGACGACGGGCAGCGTCCTAGCACTATGTCTTACGGAAGAACAAGAATATATGAAAGAGGGCATCAGCAGCAATCATCCAACG
>NW_005179065.1:0-5064 GCF_000350225.1 Chondrus crispus
CCCCCCCCCTTGTTGCCCCGATGATCATGGAAACGTCTATATGGCGCTTGTGGACAGCGCTTAGCCCGATGAGTGCCCCACGTGCCGAATGGCGCATTCGACATACTGTGCGTCACTGTACATGATGGCGGATAGTGGTATTTTCGGCATACTGTATGCTTCTGCGCAACGAGAACACAAGATACTGTACAAACGCTCTCGCTCATACACGGGCGATCTTGGCCCTCATGCCAAACTTCTGTACTGTACCTCTTAGGCGGCAACTTCGGATGACAGCAGTGGACGCCCACATACGGTATGCGCGAGCTGGACGCATTCTCCCACCACATTCATACGATCCACAAGCATATTCGGTTTTGCTTTCTGGAGCACAGACTTGTACAGTACAGAACGTGATATGTACGGATGTGCAGTGGCCTCATATCAAGGCGCAGAAGGTGGCACCAATCCACGCTTAAAGGAGATCCATCACTGTTACGCTTATTCTTATTACTTCCCAGACGAGGTCTTTAGCGTCGCGCGGTTGCTGTTGTAAACCCACTGTAGAGCCAAATTTTTAATGACCCTTGCAAACATGCCTGGCTTTGTTCGTTGAAGGTCCATCAGAGATATGCCAGCACTCAAATTTGAGCCTCCAATGCTCCCCTCGGCAGAAGTTGCCAGCGCCCAATGATTCGCAGTTTCACGTGGCCTCGGCAGCATGCCTATTCAGCCTCTCCCAGACGTATCTTAGGCCCTCACCTCTTCCCACTCCCCTTTCGTCGAATCGAGAATGTAACTGCTGCCATGAATTTAGACTTTTCAAAGTTCAGCTCTCTCCCCGCTGCTTTCTGTCAAGTTGTTTCATCCTTTGTGTACATCCGTAACCATAGGAAGAAGACGGCCTGGTAGTCGCTTACCGCATATGTTGCGATTCTCCGGGGTGAGCGAGACTTCGCTATCCAGAACCCCGCGCATCAAGTAGTTGGGGGATGCCTGCAGATTCTATGAATTTACAACACTGCAATTGACGGTAACCGCAGCTTCACAGGTTTCGGTTGAGACGGCACCTTTGAATGAGACAACTTTGAATTCCTGGGATTTAAGTGTGAGAGGAACTGAAACTGGCCCGCATTTGCTGTACACTTGTCTGCTCCATGTTTCCCTTTGAGATGCTCAAGATGCTTTCTACAGGGCAGACTGCCGAGAAAAATGGCGTGGTCGCGGGGCAGCGAATCTTCATCGACTGCAACACCAGAGTCATCAGTATAGTAGAACAGCGAGCAGACTCTCAAGATAGCTCCTGGTAAGGACGTTTACTTTGAGAAAGAGTTTTGAGTCGGATCAAGGAGATGCAATCTCTATGGTGTTCAAAGCTGCCAGATTACGCGTCGATACAGCAATGTAATATACACATGTAAGCATGCCCCGCATGATGTCATTTACATGTATTTACAGTGTAACACACTGTAAATACAATATTGAGCACTGCGCTTATCGTCAGTCAACTTGATAACTCCTCGCATTTTGCGCTCAAACTTTCCCAAATTGGAGGAGTTTGGGGTCCCTTTTCGTGAAGACAATCCAATGAGAACGTATTATTTTCGATAGGTTTCAAACACTTTCAGGCTTTTCAAGTCAACAGGACTGTGCCTGGCAGTGCCAGCCAGGATCGCGTTTTGGATCGCAGAGCATATCAACCCCTATTTACATTCATTTCAGGCCCACCCTTTTCCCCACTGCCAATATATCACCTCTCTCGTCTGCAACAGTTCACACTTCAACCTCGCCACTTCCTCGGCCCCTTCCGTCCACAGTCAACATCTCACAACTTATCGCAAGATGGACGCCGCAAAGAGCGTGAGCGAACCTCTCCACGGCTTTATGATTGATTCCGTGCGCCTTGTTCGTCGGTGCAACAAACCAGACAGGAAAGGTAGGTAATCACGAATCCCATCGCTCCCATCCCACTGCGCCGCCAATCGCAAACAACCCAATAACGTAATACTGACAGACAGACCTGGGGCAACGAATGTTCATCTTCAACATGCGAAATTCTAGAGTTTATCAAGATTTCCTCGGCCACCGCCATCGGCTTCGCCGTGATGGGTTTCATCGGCTTCTTCGTGCGATTGATTCATATTCCAGTCAACAGCATTCTACTAGGTAAGTCACGGAGAGTCGTGGATGCCATCTTTTGTTTCTACCGTTTCGCGCGAGCCCCATCCGTCGACACCATTTGCTAACAAGTGTTCTATCTCTTGCAAACTCTGCATCCCTTCCCATCCCGAAAGGTTAACTATGCTGTCAAATCGACGGACAGAAGTGGTCGTTCCGGTTTTTTTCCGAGAATGCATTTAATTCTTCTAGCGAGCCACATCGTGGCACCTCTACTTGTCTTCCGCGCAGGCAAGCTAAAGCACAAATTTACGGCAGCCTTTCATGCGGAACTGTATTCAATTAAACGGATTTATCATGTCATCATCATGCGCGGTAGGGTTACCCTTCAAAGCGGACGCACGTGAATGCACAGGCCGGCAAAACTACAAGCCCATATCGAGCTGCGCGTCCTGCACGATGTGGGCGAAGTTTTGCAACTCGGTATTCTGGGCAGCCCCAGCACGGGCAGCTACGTTGCTTGCGACATCGGTGAAAAGGCTCATCACGTCTCGGAACGTCAACCGCCTTCGTCCCATCGTCTTCAACCCTTCCACACCTAGTGCTCCATTGATGAGCTCTCGCTTCCTCTCCTGAAGCGCTAAAATTTTATCCTCGACAGAATTATGGATCTTGAATCGGACAACGTCCACGTCTTTTCGTTGACCGATACGATGGGCGCGATCGATTGCCTTCGTCCATCGACAATTCATGGTAACACACAAAACAAATGAATAACAAACAGTTAGATACTGTCATGCACATAATCAACGGCCACCAATATCTACACATCGCACGCAGTCGCTTCTTACGCACCTGTTCTTCAACTGTTGGATTCCACCACGAATCCAACAAAAATACTCGGTTCGCAGCTGTGAGATTAAGCCCGGTCGACCCAGCCTGCATGGAGATCAGAAATAGTCGACACTTGTCCTTTGTGTTAAATGTGTTAATCGCCGCACTTCGCTGGTGCGGTGACATGGTTCCATCTAGGCGCACGTACTCGTGGCCTCGCTGAAGGACTTCATCCTCCACAAGATCTAACATTCTCGTCCACTGAGAATAGCACAAAACCTTGTCTTCTGTGGCATTGAGAATAGTGTCATATTCAGATAGAAACGCCATAATCTTAGTTGAAGACAAGGGTTGCTTTTCCCCGTCTTCGAGCGCATCTTCGCTATTGCCTTCTTCCATGACGTCCTCGAATTTTAGCTCCTTTTTCGCAGAACTCTCGTTGCCGAAGTCGACGGCGACGGCGTTTTTCTCGCCTTTGCATCGCCGCTTGGTTGGCGACTCGTCAAAAGAGTCTCCAGGATTTCGCTTGCCACCAATTGTGATCTCGAGTTTTGCCGGCTTGGTCTCTGCTTTAACTGGGGCACCCACCTCTACGGCCTCCAGCTTCCTTTTCATTCGATCTAAAGCGTGGACCTCTTTCCGGACCTCAGCCAGGGACATTATCTCATTCTCTGCGCCCAGACCCGCGCGGCAACTAGGGCAGCTATCATTGTTACGGTTCCACTGATCAAAATCCGGTGTGCAAAACACGTGCCCACACTTGGTGACAACTCCGTTTTCAGTGATAAACTCTATGCAAATTGGACACGTTTGCTGCACCTCCGTCCCAGGACTCAACTCTACGCCGAGTCTTTCTTGAATGTCAGGCGGAAGCGCCTTGAACAGAGAGCTGGTCATCATCCTCCTGTCGACTGCATCCAATTCTTCTTCAGAAAAGTTAAAATTCCTATCTCCACCCCAATCACACAAATCTGGATGCCCACATGCTTGCCGCAGACGCAGGAGAATGGTTAGGGCAGTCGTAAATCCCTCTCGGATGCCAAATCTCGCCATAGCTTCGACGGCTCGGTCCTCTTGGGCCTGGTAGTAGTCACGCTCTATCTTGCTGAACTCGAGTTCCCGCAGGGTGACGATTCTCTTTGGTAGTTCGATGACTGGCTTTCCATCAATCTTGTCACTCTTCGCTCTCCGCAGTAGCACAACCCCGAGCGTTGCCTGGAAGCGTTTAAAGAGCGCCTCTCTGGAACCCCTCGAAGACTCAAGCGGCCTTTTATACTTCCGTCGCCACTCGGAATAGTCCGCAACCAGAAAGTATCGAATAAACAAAAACTGAGAATAGATGTCGTCGACGGTGTTCTGAATCGGGGTACCACTCAAAGACCAGCGTCGATCAGCCTGGAGCAGCGTGCACGCGCTAAAAGTATCGCCCCGGTGATTCTTGATAGCCTGAGCCTCGTCCAGAATGACACGGAACCATTTGAGCCTGTACAGCGGCCCCTTCTTCCGTCTGCGGATAGGCACCCTATCCTTATCGCGCTCCAGCACCTTTGGATACTCCTGCCTCGCCATGCCGTACGAAGTGACGATAACATCGTACTTGACCAGGACGTAGGGATCCTTCGGCCTCTTCGCGCCATGATACACGAGGACGCGCGGCTTGTACGGAGCGTCGATGCGGGCGTCGAGCTCGGAGGCCCACTGGTGCATGATGGAGGTCGGGCAGATGACGAGGTTCCCCCATGCCGGGGGGCGGGTGGCGCCGTCCCTCATCGGGGGCTGGTTGGTGATCATGAGCGAGATGACGGACAGGGTCTTGCCGAAGCCCTGGTCATCGGCGAGGATGCCGCCGCGCGGGTGCCCCGCGGGCTTGTCGTGTGCGTCGCTCTCGCGGTCCTGCATCCAGGCGAGGGCCTGGCGCTGGTGCTTGAGCAGGACGACGTTCATCTCGGGCGGGGTGGGCAGCTCCTTGGTGGCGTCGCTGCTGAGGCTGTTGAGCTTGACGAGCTCGAGGACCTCGGCATTGGACACGCCGCCCGGCGGGGCCGCAGCGGGGCGCCGCGCGTCCAGCGACGGGTTGACGTACTGCTGCGGGCCGTCGTCCAGCAGGTCGGGATCGACGGAGTCGCGATCGGG
>NW_005179065.1:5575-30656 GCF_000350225.1 Chondrus crispus
CAATGGAATCCACGCGAAACGTGAGGGAGGGATGGTAGGGACGGTTAACAGACGAGCGATACGGGCTGGGGATGGGGGTTGGCAAAACGGGCGAAACGGGCGGAGGGGATAGATGGGGACGGTTATTAGGAAACGCGGGGTATGGGATTCCGGTGTGAGTTGGCGGCAATGCGGTTGGGCCGAGCTGGTGCAGGGGGAGCGCAGCGGGGGAGCGCCGAAGCGGCAGCAGGGCGCATTGCTGGATAGGAGTCTGGTTCGGTCGGAAGCGGGGAGTTTCGGCGACAAAGTGGTGGCGATGCGGCGCGCTTATGGTGGCGCCGTACACGTGTGGCAGTGCACGTGCAGGCGCGCCGCCTCCAACGCGGAGGGCAACAGGGCGGGCAGGTGAGGGCAGGTGCCCCAATTGCCGGGCACTGGAGGAACATGACAGCACCACCTCGCCAGTGCCAGGCGACGTTCCTTACAGTACCGTGTCTAAACAACAAGACACATGGCCGCAACTAATAATAATAGGGAATTTCTGGACATGGCCGTCATAATGACCACGTAAATGGACATCAGCGTAAACAGTGAGATTTAACTGCAGTTCGGTGTTACGAGTTACTACAATACGACATGGTCGCCGCAGTTGATCTAGGAGTGGTTAAAAGTGGACATATAAAAGTATGGCAAAACGGTGCTGGTGCTCAAATAGTAATGGCAATGCAGGCGGCAATGCTTCGCAATGGAAAACGGTGGTTTTATAATGTATAATGGCGGAGGGAGAACATACCTGACATGAAATGGCAAATGATGTATACTGCAGAAGCGAATGGCCAAGGTAGGGCGCTGTCGGGTGCGACACACTCGTAAGGATGGGTATCGACGGCGGTGGTGAATGTCCGACGACGACGGGAATATTCTTACATACATTTCGCAACAGAATGCCGAAATATTCGCCTCTTCGTATTGTCACCGCCAAGTTTGGTGTACCGATTACCGATGAAGTCCGAGAATGGACCGCAGCCGCCAATTAATTTCGCTATGTGTATCGTTTCGAAAAAATGAGAGTTGAAATGCACTGTTTACAATGAAAATCCAGGATGTGTGACACCGAGTTCCATTAAAATTGTGATGTGTACTGCTATCCCAGAAATTATGGTGTGCTGACGACCGAAAAAGACTAAAATGTAAATTGTGTACAGTGATTCGCTTTCATGTTGAGGATTATGTTGACTCATTGCCATTGCATGAAATATGCGGACCTCCTACCAATACGATTTGACATATCGACCACTTTTTCTTATATTCTGATGTCATAACAATGAAAGTCCTTAATCTCTCTTCGTATTCTACCAAATGATATGAAGGATGTCATGTGTGCCACCATTTCCCAAATGTCGCATAATAATAACAGTCAACAAAATGACGTCACAAAAATAAAGTGAGATTCACAAAAACAAAGCGAGATTCACAAAACTTGTGAGAACTTCGAGACGTTTGTGTGCACTTTGTGAAGTTTATGCCCCGATCACAAAATAGGACCACCCCACACTTTTCGGGAGGACACTACTCGAAAAGTACGGGTCTCCTGGAGACAAAACGTATATCTTCTTAACGACAACACAATTCTGCGTTCAACGAACCTACTCTTGGGACGTACGCTTAACAAGACCGAAGCAGGAGGAAAATAACCCGACTGGGGCAAAAAATAGCCGTCACAAAAAAAAAAAGGAGCACAGGGCTATCGGTTTGGCAATAGACATGCGCCCGCCCATTTAGCGCACGTTAAATTTTGTAATTAGGTCCCAAAATATACTGTACATACATATTTATTCGCTACTACCCTTGGGTAGCAAGCAATAGACGTGTTCTATCTAGAAGCAGAGAGAGTTGGAGCAGGACAGAGAGATTGGTTAGGAGAGACAAACCTGCGACCTGGTCGCCTTCCCCCCGCCAGTGTGCTCTGCCTCGCCCTCCTTTCCTTTCTCTTCTCTCTATTCCTTTCCCTCTTAACACCCTCCCTATCCTACTCGCGCACGTTTCTACAAAGAAAAGCTTCGTCCCACGCCAGATTGTGCTGGCGTGTACCTCGCATCAGTCTGCAAACCGTGTTCACCAACAATGGAGCAATTCCTCAGCAACCATACCTCGCCGATACTTTCGCCTCAACACACTGCATCCCGCTACACTACCCTTGGTACTCTTTCTTTTTTTACAAATACCACGCAAACCTGCACACCAAACGCTCCCGCAATCTGTCACTCCCGCCCTCCCCCCACCCCCGTCACCCCCTCACGCATGGAGGGTCGACCCTGTCGCACCGCCTGCCGCTCCTCTCGATGGTCGACGCGCAGCACGCGGCGGCGCCCCCAGGCGCCGTGCTGCACCCGGCGCCAGCGCACGAGCCGCACCTCTTCTCGCAGCAGACCGTGCCCTTACAAACGCCGACGAGCTCACTGACGCTGCCCTCGCGGAACGCCCTCCGCACGTCCCACGCGGAGATGCGCGGCGGCCTCCGCCCGCGGAACATGCTGCTCATCCCGTAGAACGCCTGCCGCGACCTGCACCCGCCGCGCCCGCACAGCCCGACCGACGTCGACGCCGTCAGACACCTGCCGCCGACCACGCGGTCGCCCGCGCCGGCCACCCACGTCGCGCGGTGGTGCCCGCCGGCGCGCGCGCCGCCGCGCACGCGCACGAACGCGCACGAGTGGAAGTCGGCGAACGCGCCGCGCCGCCGCCGGAAGTGCAGCCCGCCGTACCACACGTAGCCCAGCACGTAGTCGCCGTCCACGAAGACGCGCGGCACGCGTATGTACCGCCGGAAGGCGCGCCCGCGCCCGTCCGTGCCGCACGCGTCGCCCTCCGCCGCGCACGCGTACTCGCCCGACTCCCAGCACCCGAACTGCAGGGCGAAGCGCGCGTGCGCCGCGCGCGAGTTGAGCTGCGGGGCCGGCACCAGCGACAGACGCATCAGGCCGCCGTGGTGGTTGTTCCGCGCCCACGCCACCTTCACCACCTGGCCGCGCGCCCACGTCGCCGCCGGCCGCTGCACCGTGTTGCGCATCTGCGACGGGGCCAGGATCCGCGGACACGCGTTGGTGCACTCCGCGCCCTGGCAGTCCCGCGTCGCAAACGTCGGGTTGAAGGCGGGGGGGTGTGTTAGCCAGTTGTGCGAGCGGGCGCGGAAGGGCAGCAGCATGAGCAGCAGCAGCAGCTCCAGCAGGTGGGGGAGGGAGAGGCAGAGGGCCATTTTGGAAACGGCAAGTGGGGGATGGCGGGTGATGGGTGTGGGTGTGGCTTGCTGATGTGTGGGGACGGGATGGCGGGTGAGGCGGAGACGGAGGCAGCTGAAATGGTCAAGGGCGGCGCGGGGGAGCTTTACCGAAGAATGTTGAGATTCGGTGTGCGTTCCTGTGCAGTGTGCACATGGTATACTTGTATAAGAATGATAGTGTATGTGCAAGCGCCGTTGCGTCACCCAGTCGGGCCCCAGGGCCGTTCGGTGTGTTTTGCGGCGTCCGTAGCGACGCAATGCTGGTGGACATGTTGCAGCGGGGTGTTACGAGGGGAAGACGAGGCTGACGTTAAGCGGGGTGGGTTTGCGAGAAGGAGGAAGCTGAAAAGCGCCCACCAGCGAGAACGTGGAGCTGCTGTCCGAAGAACAGCAGAATTGAGCCTTCCGCTGTAAAGGTTGGGAAGGCGGGCCCTCTGTGAAGAGGTGGATTTGCTTTGCGCACAGCCAATGGCAAGGCAGCAGGGCCGTGAGGGACGAATGAAACGAAGGCTTGAGAAATAGACGGGCATTCGGTATGACAAGGGCCGAATGGCAGTTGGACCCGGCGGCATCTACCCTTCGAAGGGTATTTCCCTAGTTCTGTAGTTGAATGAAACAGTTCGAATGAAAGTTGGTCGTCGTGCAGGGCCGCTGTACTGTACCATAGGGTAGTACAGCATCACTCGTTTACAGCACACCGGCCCTACCCGTGTACCATAAATGTGTTCTGTAACCTTCGTCGATATGGAGGCACGACTCGGATGAGGTCAGGTCAGATGGCCGCATGACACGCGAAGAGCAGCCTTTTGTACAGTACCGCACGGAGTGTGAATGGAGGCGTCGATCTCCGTTATATTGCCAGTGTTTCGCGAGACTACGTTCCTAATAGGAACGTAGTCTCGCGAAACACTCCTACATAGGAACTTCCTGTGTAGGAGTGCATGTGTGACATCCGAATTTTCTTGCTTTTCTTGCCTCAACTACACTATTGTGTCATCACACACGTGTCGCCTGTCATGGAACATCCCTTTTCTCGCGAGCAAGCGAATTTTATAGCTTTTTAGGGGTGGACCATTGGTCCACTTTCATGTCTCACATCACCGGTTTTCACCGCCACAGCCCCACTTCGAGGAGAGCCAAACAGTTTCTGCGCAGCTCCGCCGACCGACCGCAACCAACGTTTTCGCCAGACCTTCAAAATCTCTCTAAAAAAAATTGCACAAGAGCGCAGGACTTGCTCATGTGCGCAATAGAATTCGGCGCCTTATCAACCCATCCACATCACCACAGTAGCGTGATGACGCCACTTTAAACCCCTAATCCCCTAATCCCCTAATCCCCTAATCTCCTAATCTCCTAAAACCCCTAAATCCCCTTTCTGTATGTCCCCTTCAACCACCAGAGACCCTCATTTTCAGTACAAACTTTGTACATGACCGTTTCGTATGCAGCGTATGTTTGTAGTACTGTACAAACTTTGTACTACAAACAAGCCCCTCCCATCTCCACCCCTTCACACGACTCGGAGGATAAGGGCCCTTGCCTCGCCTCGAACATCCCTCCATCCTGGAAGCCCTTCCATCGCAACTCTCGTCTACTGTTGCTGTGAACCTCCTGTCCAGATAACCTTTCCCATGCTAGTCAAAGCTTGTCAACGGGCAGTATGGGCCAGATGCTCGTGAATCTCGAGATTGAATCCCCAAGTTACTCAGATAATCAAACATCCTTTCAGAAAGAACTGGTGGTGCACTCTAGAGAATGAACATTACAATCTCTGTGGATGCAGAAAGTGATTCTACAGACCAGGCACATAACGACATGCTGTTTTGCGTACCTCTTTACCTTTTCGTTGTCGTGTTTTTGGAGCTCATTCGCGTACTGTATCTATAAAAGAAAGGGTTTGAAAGCTTGCAAGAAGCGCTGCATCATACCGCATCTCATGTATTACTGAATTATACCTGTCTTTTCCACATTTCAACTACTGTAGAGCTCAAGTGATTGCCTGAATCCATTCCCGATTGTTATGATAACGCTACAGGATATGACTCTAGTGTCTATTGGGCAATGCGCCTCATTTGAGGATTTCGCCTCATATGAGGCTTTTTTGCCGCGCCGTTTCTGGCGCAAAGAGGGAGAACTGAAAGCCATAGTTACCGCGAAACAGTAACAGTAAGAGTAAAAACAATGTCCAAGTCCCTTGAAGGCACCTAGAATGCACGGTATTTAGGAGGGTCTTTCTAATGCTCTGACAGACAGGAAAATCCTCATGATCAAAAACGTCCGTCCAATAGACACTAGAGGCAAAAGAGAAGGTGAGTTGGACATCGTTTTGAGTCAAGGAAGGGAGCGTTGCTGGAAATTTGCTGCGGACGCAACTCGGAAAAACTCACAAGGGACAATAACCCTGCCCACCTGTCCCGATATAATGCTCAGTTTACTGCAGTCAGCGTGGGTGTTCAAATGTCTGTTCAAGAATCTGCGCCGTGCTGAGATAAACATTTGACAGATATTCCAGGAGCTCGTTTATTTCAGCGACAAACATCAGCGGTCGCCCGAGGCCCCAGAATGCCCCGTACCGCTCCCTATCATTCACTGATCATTTCATCGAATATCTCTGTCGTGGGAGGTCATATCATTGAGTTCAGCCTGGCATTTGGGCTCAATACCCGTATCTATATTCTCCATTTCTCAACCGTGGCGCCGCTAGCAAGACCATGAAAAAGGAGCACATTAAGGAAACGCTTAACAGGTTTGCTCACGCGTTGCCTACTGAATTGGATTGCCCTTGCACGTAAATGCCCTCTGGCCCAGTCGTTGAAGGACATCACCAAAGAAGTGAATAATGCCTGATCGACGGCGACAGCCGAACATCTTCCCGCACTACTACAACGTTGCGCCATGCAAATCATGCAGAGGCAAGAGTTTGGATGAAACATAGCGGGAAGCTGAAAGTCTCCTTGGGGGGAGCTTTAAAAGATTGTCGATTACTCTAGTCGATATACACACTTACTTCCACTTATATTTTCTGTTCATTGTCCACGAGATATGTACACATCTGTCTCGCAAGTTTGAAAGTTTAGCCCAAAAGGCCATGTCCTAGTCCGTGATGCACGGAGGAGGGTTGCTCGAGCAGAGTTTTCCGGACTCTTTGATCCTCGAGTGGCAACAATTGGCGCCGCCGCCGGGCCTCAATTGGCAACCGGATCCACCGCACTTCCCGCAGCTGCTTAAACAGCAGACACTGCCCAAGCACAAGCCTGCGTCCGCACCGGACGATACATCATCGGCTGATACAGGGGTTGGGGACGATCTACGAGGCGATACCGGCTCAGGCGTAGGCGCCTCGTCCCCTTCGGAAGGTGGTTCGGAATCTGCCTCGGTGGCCGGTTCTGGCTCAGGCGCCTCCGGCTCAGGCGCCTCCGGCTCAGGCGCCTCCGGCTCATCGTTCTGGACTTCCATCACAGGGCGCTCTGCAAAGGCGTCCGCGACCACACGCGGCGTGATCTGGTCCGGCATGCGTCCACCCTGGAATGGTTTCGACACAGCCCAGAAAGCTGGCCCCGTGCAGCCCGTTTTCGGGCACTCACCAACCTCATCCGACGCCGTCTGGCACATACCTGCCTTCGACGCATCACCCGTGTACGCAACAGCGTCAAACCTGCCAGTATCTCCCGGGGCCCAATTAGGCTGGTACGAGCCTCCGAGCGGGGCTCCGCCGCTGATCCTAACGAAGGAGCACGAGAAGTAGTCCGGGAACTGACCCCTGTCCCTCGAAAAATGTAGACCACCATACCAGACGACAGCTGCGACGTAGAGGCCATCCGGGAAGACGGAGGGAACGGCGACCTTCCTCTGGAAACCCTCGTTGTCCGAGTCCGACCCGCACAGCTCGCCGGAGCATGCGTACTCGCCCGACTCCCAGCAGCCGTGGAAGAGGGCGAGCTTCGCGTGCCACGGGCGGGACATCATAGAGTCGGCGGGGACGAGCGACACGCGGACCAAGCCACCGCGGTGGTTGTTCTTCGCCCAACTGATCATGACCTCCTGGCCGCGCCTCCACGTGGCGGCGGGACGGTCGGGCGTGTTGCTCATGTCGCTCGTATCCCGCAGGACGTTCGGGCACGCGTTGGTGCACTCGTCACCTTTGCACGACTTGGTTTGGAAGACGCGGTTGAAGGCGTCCGGTTGGGTCATGAAGGAATGTGCAGAGGCAAGGGCGACGAGCGCCGAGAGGAGGAGGAGGGAGATAGCGGTCATGATTGGAGGATGTGTGAGAGGGAGAAGAATTGAGGAGCTGAGTCGAAGGGAGAGCAGCACGGCGGGGGGGGAGGGGGGCTTTTATAGTGGTAGGGGGGTCGGTGAGAGAACAGCAGGCTGCTGTCTAGGCAGCGCAGCCGGTGCCGTTGGTGGTCGGTGTGGGAATTTGGCATGCTGCAGCGGCGTGGACGGGGTGGAATGGAGACTCGAGAGTGTCGTGGCAGCCGAAGACAGGGGGCTTTTCTGGGAGTAAAGTAACTTGATCGGTCGTGGGCGACGAATGGGACACGGGCCAGGCGGGCGGTGATGGGGCGGTCAGCGAGCAAAGGGTGTGGCGATTGAGTAAAGAACGGGCTCGAGATAGGCGGCGGGGACCGCAGGGGGCTTACGTCAGGGGGCGGGCAGCGGGGGGCGAAGGGGGTATGGCGCGGAGCGGATGCAAGCAGATGCTCTTCATTGAAAGCACTTCTTCCAAGAGGTGTCAGGCCTCCTAAGCAGACATTGCCAGCGGCTACGTAACGCGATACCTGCGTGGACGGCGCCGCCTCCGGGCGCGGCGGGTCCCACGTACGCGGGCCCGCCGGTCCGGCAGGGCGGGCGGCGGGAACGGCGGGAACGGCGAACACGTGCGGCGCGGGTGGGGCGGCGCGCGTGAAACATCGTTACTCTCAGCGGGGCGGCGGGGAGGCCCGGGCGGGGAGAGGACGAGGCGTCGCAACGTGGCGCGGCATCTGCTCCCCACTCCGAGCCGTCTACCGCCTCCACGTGATCACTCCGCGCGAAACGCAGTTTCTCCGCCTTTCTATGGACCCCTTGGCCCGGCCTGCTTGCTCTCGCTCTCTCGCGAAGCCCCAAAATAGATCCGCGCCCAACGCCCAACCGTAATTTCATTCATCTCGAGACGCCGTGTATCCCCACGCGGCCGCCGGGTGCGTGCGTGCACGTCGCCGAGCCGCGACCCGCCCGTTTGTTGTTCTGCACCGCCGCCCGCGCACAGCCCCGGCCCGCCGCGCTGCCGCCTGCGGAAACTAAATTACCTGCCCCGCCCGCAGCAGCAGCGCCGGGCGCCGTGCCGCGCGCCGCCGGACCCCACGACGGGCGCGCCGCTCATGAGCAGCCACGCCGCCCCGAGCGTCGCCCTCGTCTCACTCGCGGCCACGGACAAGAGGGGCATCTGTCGCCCTCGTCACACTCGCAGTCGCGCCTGCCCCCGCCCGTTGCGCACGCGTGTCGCGCAGGTGCACCACGCAACCGCCGGCACCCTGCCCGGGCCCCCCCGCCGCGTTTGATTCGCCGTCCGCGGCTGTCCCAGCGCGACCCCCCGCTGACGGCCCGCGGACTTTTTCCACGTTTGTGCCCCCCCCCCGCCGCTGCCGGCCAGGGAGCCCCCACGTCTTCATGTCCAAGTGGGCGAGTGCGTCGTGGCTATCGCAAATCAATACAGCGCTTTGTCTTCCGATGGGTGTCACCTGCAGTGGCATTGAAAGCACTGTTAGAGCGACAGCCTTGAACGTCACCGTTTCTACCAACGGTACTACAGTATTAAGAAAAAATGTATACAGTAGTACCCTTCACCGCGAGGGTAGTTTGGAGTGAATTTCAAACAATATAAATGAAAAAAGTGCTTCACATGGACCTCACGCGATTATGAGTAATCAATCGCTGCCTGATGGTGTCGGAAACCACGTCCATGCACCAAAACGTGGCTGAAAACAACGGAAAACAATTTAGCTCGAAGATTCCGCTCCACTCTCAGCCGGTCTGATTTTCAACGATGCACGGTAATTTGGAGTACAGTACAAGTAGTGCGATGTAGCAAATACTCTCGAAAAAGATATTTTTTAGTTATGTTGAGGCAATGACGTGGAACTGGGCAGAAGTACTCAGCCGCCGTCGCCATAAGCCAAAGTTGGAGGTACTGTGCGGGTCGCTTGTACAGTACGGCCTCTACTAGTAGGGGCTTCTAGAGCGACACGTGTGTAATGTCATACACGTGGCTGATTTCGTGTCAAGCCCCAAAACAGTGCGATATATCCGGTAATGCGCTATTCAAAAGTGCGATATAGAGCTACCCCCCCTGTACAGTTATAATGTCTCCCGCTTTTTTATAGCGTAAATCAATACTCCAAATCACCCTTGCACTCCAAATTACCCTCCCAGGGAACGGTAGTCTCTCGATAAAAGGAACCTTTTGGGAGACAGGGATCAGTTCCGATTATCGGGGGGTTCCGCTTATCGAATATTATCATACCTAGTAATCACGACCAATCATTGCTAAGCCGTCATATTTTTATTTGAAAAACATTTCAATAGTGGTCTGCTGGGCAGCCGTGCTTGCCTCATGCCTTACATGACTCTGCATGCGCCTCATTACAGAAAAAAATGCTGCATTATTAACACCACACTGTGGAAAACTTCATTTCGTCAACAAATACTGTATTGAGGGAGTAATTTATTAAAGTTGAAAAGGGTCTGCAACCGGCCCTTTGTCACCTGCGGACAGTACCCCGACGACCGGGGGTTGCTGTGTTCGGTGGCGAGTCAACCTCGATTGTCTTACTCCTGTCTGCCTAAAAGTCTCCGCTACCCGGAGACGGAGGCAGGCGTTATATATTACGGACGCGAGCGGAAGGCGCGCGTAAATTAAAGGGGCCTCGAAGCTTGTAAAACAGCAAGCGAGGACTGCCATCGATATTCTTAAGGTTATTGATGTGCTATGTGGAGCTGATGGTTGATAGGTACCACCTTGCAGTAGAAATTCACAGTCCCCCTTTTCCGAAGACGAGCTTGCGTCGCTTCGAATCACCCATTGCTGGACATGGTTTGTATCCATAACCGTTTTCAGCAGCTCTTCCAAAGACTTGTTTGGCTTGATCTTGGTAAGTCCATCAGCGATGTTGTGCCCTGAAAGAACCAAGCCGACGTTAGATATCTCCTGACAGTTTTAGGCCTCTCTCGCCGCTACAATATCGATCATCAAACGCCTTTCCGTTGTTGATGAGGCCTTTGTAATGACATCGAACATCTGCATAGAATCGGTAAGAATTTGGAGAGGGATCATTCGACTGTAGATGGTTTCAAATCATGCCGTAACATAAATGCCCGGTCAAAGCCATCTGCGAATGCATAAACTTCTTCTCCAAGTATGGATCTAACAACCCTTTTGGACTTCCTGCTCGAGTAATCAAGGATATGCGCGTAGTTATTGTTGTCACACAGCAATACAATAAAACCAAGTTGGGAGGAGAGGTCGTCATTGTTTGCAAAAGAGGCATCCGTATACACCCTAATGTGTAGGGTGTCCACATAGAGCTTTTGGAAGCGCAGGCAAAGATCTGTAGATCTTTTCACCTTTAAGATAGCTGAATTAATCTCATTCAGTTTGTCCCTCTGCTGTTTGGAGTAAGTTTCGGCCGTGACTTGTGCAGTTCGGTTGATAGCGCAGCAAACATCGGGTCTGGTGTGTCCAAGCCATGCGAAGCTCGCTCGAAAGGAACGAAACTGGTGGAATGTAGCATCCATAGGAATCACCTTTAGTTTCTTAGCATAACCACTCTGGCTGATTGTGCGCTCACCGTTGTCCAGCGTTCTAATGAATGCACCAAAGAACTCAAAGTTGTCTCACTCCCTTGGTTTGGAGTCAAACTTTACAAGAATTTTTTCGGTTAGCTTCTGAAAAGCTTCGTTGCCTGCAAGAGCTCCATCGTCGATGTAGTTTCCCATCATCCCGTCGATGTCTTCATGGTTTCGCTTCAGGTACAAAGACGGGTCCCCTACCGTTGGTGTCATTTTCAAGTCATCTGTGATGTGGCGTTGGACTGTGACCCCCCAGTAGTCTCCAGCATGGCATGTCCCGTACAGAGGGCGGAGTAACTCCAGGATGTCCTGTTTGTCCAGACCGAAAGCTTCTAAGTCCTTTTTCTTTGGGAGTAAAAAGATCTTCCGTGAGAGTTTTTCATCGCTTTGCAAGTAGGCTTGAGTAACATCGTGTCCAAATATTCGGAACCTCTTGACGGCGGCAACAGAAACGATCATGCGAGTAGAGCTTTGGCGCAGGGTGGTAATATTGTGTACCAGACGCGACTTTTCTTTGTCTTTATGCCCTTGGGCCACATAACGGGCCTTGGCTTTCTCATGGTCTGTACCAAGGTTCTTCAGTGTAAGAACAAACCTTCCGCTTAGTACGTTAGCGCTGGGAGGTAAGTCCTCTTTCCTGATCACCCGCCAAGTCTGTCTCTTTATCAGGCCAGATATCTCTTTCTCTTTGGCTTCTTTGAATTCTAAGGAGTTAACGCGAGGATCGTCGTTCTGCCCCACTTCCATCAGATTAACTTGGACCACAGAAACAAATTCCCGTGCAGAAATATTTGCATCTGTGGAAAGCGAGTCAAATGGGGCTGCATCGTCAATGGGTGAAGGCGGTTCTAGTTCGTTGACCTTCATTTGTGACGTGATGCGCTGCAGCTCTTCGACTATGTCGTCATCCGTTTCAAGGTTCTTCGCCGGGACCTGTAGGCTTACTGGAGTCGCATGCTGGATATCGGGGCGGCGAAACTGCTTCACCTTGTCAATGGAGAGGAGCGTAGTCCTTCCATTGATATCGACGTGAAGCATCTTCCCGTTGATGTCGAGCACCTTGTGGGGTCCTACCCACTTGTCAACTGGCTTCTCTTTGTAGACAAGTACTTCGGACCCAATCGGGATTTCAGCCATCGCTGCGCCAGGAGCGTTACTGCGGAGTGCTTTCTTCACTTGGCTTCCAGCAATGATTTTTGCCATTTCATCCCTGGCCTTCAGCATGGCTTTCATTCTCTGAACTTGGACAGGGAGCGCCATTGGAACAATGGGAATACGAGGCATCACACCGAAGACTAGTAAGGTGGGAACAAGTCCCCTAGGTCCAGCACTATCGTTCATTGCTTTGATCGCAAGAGAAAGTGCGAAGTCGATAAGAATCTCTGGATGCTGAGTACGCACCTTGCGATATATCTGCCGTAGGAAAGAGTGGTAACGTTCCCCGACACCGAGTGCATTGTGACTCTCAACTCCGGATAATTCCAGCTTCATGCCAGCCATGTTGACAAGGTTCTTCCATGCAATTGACCTGAACTGAGGACCTTGATCTGCAGACATTACATCAGAGAAACCAATGTACTTGTTGGTCCAGATGCGCATGTATACTTCCCATACAGCGTCGGTAGTCTCCCGACCTAAAAACGCAGCAGCGCTGAACTTTGTATCCTTGTCGACTATATGGAGCACGGTCTTGGAGTCTAGAAACATAAGATCAAGGCATACGGTTCGATTGAACACAATGTCGCCCTCAGGCAAGGACACTCTGAAACGGCGGGGCTTTTGCGCCTCTCGTTGGCATATATCACAGGTTGCTTCTATGCGCTCTAGGTCTGAGAGGACAGCTGGTGATGTTGTCTCCGGATCTGCCATCTTCATCACAGCATACAACCTCTCCGGTTGGGGGTGAAAGAAATGCCGATGTGTCTTTTGTAGTTCAGCTTCGGTGAACATAACAGCAGCTCCCCATTCGTAGTAAAGGTGACCGAGCTTTTCTGTGAGCTGTACCTCCCATCCTTGTAAGCGTGACGACAGGGTGAATTGTTCGGCATCGATGACCATTTTGAACGCCTTCAGCATGTCAAGCCCAAAAAGAAATGGGACATTAATCCCCACAATGTCAACTGAGAGTTCCAGGAAGTGGAACTCCGTGATGGGCATCCTTACTTCAAGCTTTCCTAAGCCTTTGTGTTGATGTGTGCCAAATCGAAAGACCGTCCCTCGAGAGGAAGTATTGGGTGCGAAAGGAATGTTCATAAATTCACAATAAGCTTTCGCTTGAAGTTCCCCGATAACTGTCTTCTGTGCGGCTGAATCTACGCATGCCCCGAGGAACGATACATTTTCCGGCACAACAGAGCTTTCGTTCACAACGAAGATATTTTCTCCATCCTCCACTGCCTCCTCTTCTGTGTCAGAGCTGTTGGCAGGGACATCCTTTAAGGTGAAAGTATTTTCGAACAGGGTTTCAAACACTTGGCGCTCATCATCGTTGACACCGTCTACTGCAGGCCCAGTCATTTCGTCAAGTTGATAACAAATGTCAACCAAAACCTGGTGTACAGCGGTGCCCTTTAGATTACCCTTCTTCTGGTAGTACTCGATGCGGTTGGCAGCTGCTTTAGCGTTGTTGGGAGGTAGCTTGCAGTCTTTAAGAATGTGGTTCCCACCACGGTTAAAGCACCCTTGTATGCTGAGGGGATCAAAGGCACTTTTTCCTGGAACTGAAGAGGCTCGCTGTGGCCTTCTATCGCGAGTATACCGTCCTTGTCCGGTATAGAAGATGCCACTGGATTCCGGTTGGACGGCTAGCTTCCCGCGATTTTCAGCACTATCTCGAAGTCTGGCAACCTTTGCTTCCTTATTGAGTTGGAGAGCAGCTTCAAGTTCGCCGTAGAGTTGTTGAAAGGTCAAGCGGTGGGTTGCAACTCGACTCAGGGGTTCATGGGACCATGAGGAACCGAAAACAGCATTCCGCAAAAATTCGACTTTATGCGCGTCTCCCTGGTGTGAACGTGGGCATTGCCTTGAGAACTTGAGAATGACCTTATAAACCTTGGCCAGGGCAGCGGATTGCTCAGTCCCATCGGAGGTGAAGGACGTTAGACGTAAGCTGCTAAGATAGTTCTTCACCCTCGTCTGGCGTACAACGGAGTTGTACTCCTCTTCGATCATAGAAACGGCCTGTTGGAAGCCAGTTGCGTAGCCGTCAACTTTGTCCAAGTAGAACCTTTTTGCGTCACCACGGAGGAGGTTGTGAAGATACTGCAATTTTTGTACAGGCGTTAAGCTGTAATCACGTGAGATTTGCAGGTATTCATCAACAAACTCCATCCAAGCTTCTCCAAGCTCTCCAGAGAATTTGTTTTCCCTGTGTTTGAGTCTCATAGCAATATTATGTGCTACTCTCTCAGAGGAGACACCATACGAAGGAGTGGAGGCACTCGCACTTAGCTGTGGGGGTGTTGCATGGCCGCTGTGTTGGCTAAGATCTGCACGCCCCCTTCTTCCCGCAGCTATGATACTTTGCACGATCTCGATAGCAGCCTGTGTATCTTCCGGTTCCTCATAGAGGTTTGATGCAAGATTCATCATGATTCTCCGTGAAGAGTGCTGAGTCATGTTAGCATTACGCGTATCTAGGAAGTCGCGGAGGCTCCTGAAGGCAATCGGCATGTCACATATTTCCTTTGAAAAGAGGAGAGCCGGGGGGAACATCTCCGCTATGTTGTGCTTGAGCTGCTCTACAGACAATTCTGTGTCACTTTGGAGCAGTCGGATGCTCGTAATGAATCCCTTTTGTACGCTCGTTAAGGCGCCTAAAGCATCATTTGAAACACTACCCATAAACACGGGCGCCTGCAGGAGGGGGAGATTTGTGGTATCAGGGGCTGACAATACGGCACTGTCTTGGGAGGGGTCCATTAGTCACACTTGTTCTGATTTTCTTCTATCCAAGTTCTTGAAGGGTACTCCGACCCTAGGCGACGCGTCCCCTACGCGCGGAGGGAGTCCTTTTCAGCTACTCTGCCAACCCTCAGACTCGTGGGGGATGGTGACTTAGATGTTTTTAGGTATCCTCACCAGCCGACTTACGTCAGCCCTACGGTGTCCTTCCCTTACTAACAAATGTCTCGAGTTCCTACTCGTCCAATAAACCAACCAACAAACCTAGCCGACTGACAAGAAGAGGGAGCGGATTAGCCTTCAGAATTAACCCTTATGCAATAAGCCACCAATGACCCCACGCTAAAAGCCGAAGCTATGCAGCGATTGATCGGGAGTTCGGCGGGGAGTGTGGTCCCTCCTTTCGGAGTAAAGGCGTCATCTTGCGGGGATTTACTGTACACGAGCCCGAAGCTCCCTGCAAGCACTATCCCCTTGGTCGAAGTGTCTGCCCCAGCAATAACCGACTGGGGGACGTAGGTAAGATAATGCAACCCACTTCAGACAGCTACTACCTAGATACGGTCCCTATAGCCGGTGCAGGACCAGGGACCTTCAGCGCAACGACCCAGCACCAACCACGTAGTACCTCTGGTACCCTCCTTTTCCTTGAACTCCACGCAAATCAGAGATTTAAGCGAGCGGGTAAAAGACTGTACGACGATGATCCTTCTTCGAGAGGTTTCCAATAAAAGAGAGACGCTCACGAGCGCCAACGATGAGGGCGGGGGAGCGAGTGCGAAGTGGACGCTGTGGGGTGCAGGCAAAACTCGAGACGGGACTAGAGAGGGGTGGTACAGGGGGGCACCGCGGGGCACCGTACCTGTGATTTCGGCTTGACTGAGGGGTCGCGGGCTTGGTTCCGAGCAGGGGCGAGTAATTTTGAACGGTCGCAAGAGCGAGCCGCAACCACGGCGGCGGCGGCACTGGTGCGAAATTGGATTAAGGATTCACTTCAAAATCAGATTCGCGAATGTGGAAAAATGAAGTTTTCCGGCAAATAGATTGACAAATACTGTATTGAGGGAGTAATTTATTAAAGTTGAAAAGGGTCTGCAACCGGCCCTTTGTCACCTGCGGACAGTACCCCGACGACCGGGGGTTGCTGTGTTCGGTGGCGAGTCAACCTCGATTGTCTTACTCCTGTCTGCCTAAAAGTCTCCGCTACCCGGAGACGGAGGCAGGCGTTATATATTACGGACGCGAGCGGAAGGCGCGCGTAAATTAAAGGGGCCTCAAAGCTTGTAAAACAGCAAGCGAGGACTGCCATCGATATTCTTAAGGTTATTGATGTGCTATGTGGAGCTGATGGTTGATAGGTACCACCTTGCAGTAGAAATTCACACACACGCCTCTGCAATCGAAGCAGATTCACGCTTCGTCACAGCAAGGGCAAATAACTGCTCTTTTGCACTGGGTAGCCCGCCTGTGCCATCATCATCACCACTGCACGAGCCATCACCCTCTTCGACCGCCGCGCTTTGTACAACATTGATATTCTCCTCCTCCACCTCTACGGAATCATCCTCATTGCTGTGATTCAATAACATTGCAGTACTCATTCTCTCTCGCGGCGGAACTAGCTCACCGACCTGTTTTTCTAGTTGGGATATATTGACATTCTCAACATTTTCAGCAAGCACGTCCTTGCGCATATCAATGAGAGTTGTATGCGTCTAGCAATTTTCAATAACTGCCTGAGGCACTTCGTTCCATGCTCTCTTGAACCATGTCATCGCAGTTAAAACGTCAACCTTGTAACTTAGAATCTATATTATCCAACAAACGCTCCATATGCATCTTCTTATACCTTACTTTCGGTGATGCAAACATTCCCGCATTCATAGGTGGTACCTTTGACGTACAATTAGGCGGTAAAACACAACCTCAACATTTGGAAGGAGTGGAAAGGCCTGACTGCCTCCGTGTGCGCTGCAGTTGTCGAGTAAAATCAAATCTTTTCGAGAAATTGTTTCGCAATATAACTCTGAAACCGATGCAACCATCCGAAAAAATTACTGTTTACCTCCAAGTCTTCTTATTCGAGGTATAGTCAATGCCATGATCTGCACCTGATTTTTTAAATGCTTCGGGCATTTTAGAAGATCCCATAACCACTAGGTCTATCTTTTCGCTGCCGTCTGCGTTTGCACATGGGCGAATTGTAATTCTGTCTTTTTCATTTTTCTCCCTGGCAGTGCCTCTCTAGCCATGGTACGGTCGGGTGCCATACCGAAAAAAAGCCCGCATTCGTCAGCATGTAAGACATCTTTAAGAGAATATTTGTTGACCAATTGCTTTAAATTTGGCATCTCTCCATCGAAGGCACTTTAGTAGGCTTCGTCAGATTCACCATGTGATTTAAAACTACGAAGGTCCCATCGGCGCTTGAAGTTGTCCAAACAGCCTTCAGAAAACATTACCTCGATTTTCTCATTGGCTATCAAATATTCATTGGCAGCTGACTTTACCTGTCGCGCTTTAGTGCAAATCATACCACGGTTGATGTTTACACGTTGCGCGTGTTGCGCGCAAATCTATTGAAAAGGTTGCTCTTCAAGTGCATGATTTTTCCAGTTTTGCTTCTTTTCCGATTCGTGGCCCGGCGATATCAGCCCCCCCTTAATCTGGGTCATTCTTTTTAATTTAATGAAAAAACACCTTCTACCCTTCTCACTGGGTCAATTGTGGACACCTTTGCGTATCATAGCACTACAAGGCGCATGGACACTCCAACCTCAAACGAGCTACTGCTGTACCGAGTAAATACAGCTTGCAATGCAACCAATGGCCACAAGCGCACCAAAACAGACGCCTATTTGCGGAGAACTCGTTTACAGTGAACATGTTTGCGACGCTGCAACTTCAAAAATGGCTCAATTCTGGACACTTGCGTTTGCTCGATACAAAGCTTCTCCTATGACTTTAGAAAGAATAGAGCGAACAATTGTCGCCGCCCTCGCCCCGCCCTTCCTTCCTCGTTTCTTCTCGGCTTTCCTATCGACAATAGCGCCGACATAGCGCTACGTTCAGCAACTGTCTGTAGCTTCCTAGGTTCCCGTTCACGAGCAACTCGCACTTTTTGTTCTGCTTTGCGATTCTTTTCCGCAGCCCTCTCCTGTTTCTCTTTTTCTTTCACCAGCTGCTGGCATATCTTTGCCCTTTCATTCTGTTTTCGATATTCAATTAGCTGTCCCACAGTCAAACAAGCAGCTGGTGCTCCACAGTCCAAGGCAATTCTTTTTGCTCCTATTCCCGTATTTTGCGTCACTGTTACTGCCCCAACTTCTCGCAAAATCTTGCCTGTAGTGCGAGCGGAAGACAATACAGTTTCAAGCTTCTGAATTGCCAAAGCGAAGTATTTCTCCGTGTGAAATATATTGTCCAGTCTCCTGTACGTTTCAGAATCTGCACTGCGTTTCTTCACTGTTAGCAACTGGCTACTACCATGCTTCAAAGCTCGTTCGAGATTGTGAATCTTCTCGTCCAAAATGTCCTCATCCTTTTTAAAGCGCCTCGGAAAATCCGGGTCAAAGGGAAACAAACCAGTAGCAACAAATGAGCGCTTGACATCTAAAACCGTGATCTGTTCATGACCGAAAACACTGCACATCAACTTGAATTTAACTGTTTTTGTGTCGCTCAATATAGTGCTGCAGATGGTGTCACGGATCTTCCGAACAGACAGTTTAAATGTCTTGTTGATGGATTGATCACACGGCTGGAGGAAGTGTGATGTGTTGGCCGGGGCGTGTATTACCTCAATGTTGTACTTACGACATACTTCTAGCCATTCATACCCGCCTTTACATGCGTGACCGTCAAGTGTGAGAACGATTGCGATGTTCTGCGGCACTATTTTTCGAGCATACGTGTTGAAGTGCTCAACGAAAAGGTAAATATTGTTTCGCTCCGTAGACCCGTTTGCGCTGCATTTGATTACTCCCTCCCGCGGAAACCAATCCGTCTTCCCCAGCTTCTTTTATGGACGGCGAAGCAACCGGTCGATCGCCCAGACTCAGTGGTTCAAGCCAATTCGGCATAACGTATTTTCCCGCGACAAAAAAGAACGGAGGAGTCTTTTGACCAGAGCCAGAGGCTGCGATTAAAGCGGTAACATGTTTCCCTGGACCTGAAGATGAGTGTGACGTGCGAGAACCCCCATGATGTGAACCTGCCTCTGAGTAAGATTTAGTCTTTTTTCCGAATTCTGTTTCTACTGCGGACTCATCCATATTCCATATCCTGTCCCCGTCTTGTAGTATACCTGGGTATTCCCTGGAAATATTTTGCAGCGCATCAAAGTATCCCTTTACATGACTGTGGTTTTCGCCTTTCAGTTTTACCCTGTCTTTGTTTTCTGTCGTTCTGAGACAAATATTCCTGTGTCTTGCACGGAATGAGCGCACAGCGTCGTCGCTAGGAGCGCTCGATTTCCACCCTGCTCTACCGTCACATGCAATCTGTGCCATCATATATTTCAGCCCAGAATTGTCTATTGCAAATCCTCTTTGCGCAGCAACTTTTATCTGAGCGACAACCATGTTTTCTTCATTTGGACTGAGTATTGTCTGCCTACCAGGTCCATTTGCCCTGTCTCCAACCTCGACACCATTGCAGCATGCCCAATTTTCTTGAGCTCCAATTTAAGAATTCCAACCAACGACTGGCTGAGTCCTGTTATGGCAGCCGTTTTGCGTATTGATTTGCTGCTTTTCAACAGTTCCACTGCCTTCCGTCGAGATTCGATGGTTACAGTACGTTCATTGGATCGCTTGCCGTTGTCCCGAGTCTGCTTTTTCATGGAACGGGGAATGATAAGGGTATTGGAGCCTGGAGAATGGTCTCGAAGTTGGGAATGGACGAAGATCGGCGCTCGGAATTTTTATGATAGTGTGGCGCTGAGTTGGGCGGGACAATTCAAATGTGCTCTGGATGATTCTATAGGCTGTTCCCAGACTGCTGACCAGTAGAAGACTGCCATTTCTTCTTCTAGCGATGGACTGTGCCAATCCAAAGTTGGTGTCTATAATTGGACCATGTCCAAAATTGACCCAGTGAGAAGGGTAGTTGGCCTTGCGCTCCACTTTTTTTCCAGCAGGTCAACCAATACGTTTCGTATCTTATGTCAAAACGGCGCTTATCAACTTCAAACAGATTGCCCGTGCCGTCCTCGACAGCTATTGGCTCGGTAACCGATCAGGGCTCTCTCCCTGCCCTATGTCTGAATCACAGTTTGTTCATACAATCATTAATTTTACTTCAAAGTTTTAGGGCACTCTCGGTGCGCACAGTGCACGCTGACGTGCGGCCCACCTCCGAAAGCCGCGAGATTGTGCACGCGTAGCCTCTCTCATCCCACGGTTTCGAATCCAAGCTGTACGATTGATTTGTGCTCGGCGAGTGTCCTCCCTCACACGAACCCGATCTCCAGCCTCTTCTTCACGGGCTGCTCGCCGAGAGACAGCTTCCGCCTGGCGGGAAGTCCTCTGCTCCTGCTCTGCTGCTCTAGTTGCCTCCCGTACTCGTAAAATTTTCAATACACCGTCAGTGGTTAATAAAGCCCCAGCCCTTGTATTTAAAGTCCCGTTTTCTAGAACCGCCCCATCACTTCGCAATAAATTTCGAGACGACAAAAAGCTCTCCGACAATTCTTTAAAGGCCTCAAACGCTTCCTCCCTCGACCCATACGCTCCACAGTTGGTGATGTCCCCACAGCGAATGACTTCAGGAATAGCCCTCTTCCGTACAGCGCACCACACACCACAACCCTTAAACCCATTGACAATATTTGTGTATGTAACGGACTTGCTATATGCAGAGTGCAGTAATTCACATAAAGTTTATATGACATTCCGAATTTCAGCAGTAGCAATCAATGACCTGTCATTCAGGGCATTACGTAGATAGGTTTTGAAAGGGGAAAAAACTGAGTAGTCCAGCGTCTGGGTCCGGTGGCTTGTGTGAGCGGGAAGAGCCACTACATGGATTTTGTTCTCTCGCAAAGGCGAAAGGGCTTTGTATGAGGTATGGGCCCCATATCCGTCCATCGTCAAACTTAGATTCCTATGTCTTTTGGGTAACTCTTTTGTCTCAGAGACAAAATTCTCGCGAAACTGCAAGAAATCTGGGAGTCCATTCCCGCGGGATCTCTATAGGCAACAAGGGCATTTCCTGGGAGATAACATGCGGGCGTCTCCCGAGTCCTGTCGGGTCGTACTCAGTACTTGGCTCGCTTTCCGGGTAAAATTGCTATCGGTGTCCAGCTGCGTCCGTCTGCGGAAACGACTGGCATAATCGTTACGTGGGAAGCATTTCCCGACCACTTCATTCAATGGAATTATTCCGCCCCCTGCTCTCCATCGCAGCCTTCGCTGTCGCTCTGAAAGCTGTTCTTGTAGAGAAGCCGGACTCGTCGAAATTGAAAATTTGAGACCCATTTGTTACCTGAAATTCCTGATACACCTGCTCAAGACGAGCGAAGTGTTATGCTAAACTTGACGGTGACATGGCGACAGCGCGGCCGCTCTCTAAATTGCAACGTCTTTTCATGGACAACTCTGGATGTCGTCGTAAAAGCAATGTAGAAACCTGTCACCTGGGCGCGATTCCGAAAAGGAATCGTTTTCCTTGCGTTCTTGTGGAAGTCGCTCAACAAAGTGCTGAACTAAATCTTCAAGACATTCACGAGACAATGGCGTTCCGTTTCGCGCGAAGAACAGCGCGAAGTCGAGGATGATTTTTCCTCACAGGCATTGAGAGCCGGGGGTCGGCGTTGAGGGGATGGTGCGTCATTGGCATTGACAAATCGCTGCAAGGAAGCAGAGGGAATGCGATGCAAGCGAGCGGAGGCACGAATGCTTATTTTTTGATGGTCACAGCGGTCTGTGCAGACCTGAGACACGTGCGTTTCGTTGCCGTGGGGAGGTGGGCAAAGCGCGGGCCGTGGCGCACCATGTTGCGAGGGTGTGTTGAGGGTATTGAGAAGGGTGAGGCTACGATAGGGACTTGAGAGTTGCTCTGAGGGACCAAATGGAGGGGTGGTGGTCTTGTGATAGTGAGCGGAGGTACGATAATGGGCGGTCAAATGGAACGTGATGCTCCGAATTCAAAAATCGGATAGGCAGGGCGCGTAGTCCAACGCGTTTTCATAGAAACGCTCATCAATGGAAATAGTTGTATCATAAGGTCATGTTCATCAAACATTTATTGAAAAGTTAGACCCAAGTTAGAGCACTGATTCATGTTTCTGGCGGGGGATGATATGGCTTGTACCGAATTGATTCTTCCCGCGCATACAGCTGTGACATAGCCGCCTTGCTGGGCAAGGTCGGTAGTTTAAATTGGTTCATGGCCCAGGTCGCAAATTGTGTGTTGTGACGCATATTCCTATTCGTTTTCGCGGCGATTTTTTCTTCGATAATTTTATTCTTTTGCAGCAGTGTCAATATAACACCCATTTCGTGGCTACCGAAAGCGGAGTGGGTTGGGATGGGAGAGCAATTTGTGATTTGGATTTATGAGGTTTTGTGCATTTGGAGAATAGGTTTCCTTCTATGCTGGATTTTTGTTTAAATTCTGAACGTATCTACTTTTGTGTAGTGCAGTGCACCTCCACACCGCCAACGAGGGCGTAAATCTCGCTGTAGAGAGCGCGACGCAAGGCACAGTCACCACCAAGGTGTTCGAGTCCCTCTGTCCGGGTAACTCAGGGGAGTCGACGCAGTAGCGTGGGTAAATCGCGGTGTGGGCGTAAGGGTGCACTCCAGCTGGAGTGCGCTAGAGGGAGTAAACGACACGAAGAAGAAAGAAGAACGAAGAAGAAAGATAGTGTAGAAATGTAGAAAATAGGGGAAAAAGTAAAGGAAAAACAAGAAAAAGGATGACGACGAAGGGTGCAGGTACCAGACATAGCCAACTAGATAGGAGCCGTAGAGGATCCTACCAGAGATGCGGTCCGATCACCTGATGCCTCTTTACTGTAGCGCCTTCCGACACCGGACCTAGATAGGCCGAGCGCCGCCATCGGCGTCGGATACTAAATGGGTAATTAATAATTAATTATCGTCATTAGAAATGCCACTTAGCATTTGACGCTGGTTAGCGTAGAAACTTGTGCGCACCACGTATGTATACGTGTTGTACACGTGTTGTACACGTATCATATACGTGTCATACGACTGTCATACACGTGTGGCCACGTGTGGTACACGTGGGGTACCTTCCCGAGTGTGCGCGTACAGTACACGTGTCAAAGGCGGGGAGCGCAGCCCCACGACGGCGGTGACCAGGCGTACAGTACACGGTCACTGCACTACATTTTGTATCGATTCGTTACTGTGGTTCCGTTCATCGACAGCAGAACTAGATATATTTTCCATCACAATTTCCGTTCTCCAGAAATAAGGGAACCGCTACTGTTCCATTTCACGAGAGTTTCCTCTTATCAGGGGTACCGATTATTGAGAGACCACTGTACTGGAGCGCAAAAAAGTACTGGTACTCCAAATACAACTCTCTTCACAGCGCACGAAATTTGCGCAAATACACCCCACCTGATTGCGAGAAATGCACTTCTCGCCCAGTTTCGTGACGCCAATTGGGCATCACCCATGGAGAGCACGTCCACAAATTTGAATCCCAAGCCGTTATCATCAACCCAAAAACACCCGCCGAGGTACGCCCCCACATGTTGGCGAAATTCGCAAATGAACGCGAAATCTATATGGTTGTGAAACAAAAGGCAACATCGTACCGGCTAGATTCAATATCGCAACCGCAGCCAACGGTCGCCTACAGTGAAAGATCAGCGAGCAATTGGAATAGGGTACACTGTAGACATGACCAATCAGACGAAAGGTCTCTATCAGCAAGGGATTCAAAGAGAAGCACAGACAGTATGGACAGCAACGAATTGACTAGATTGGCGAAGTACTTTTAGGCGAGCAACAGCGAGAGTACGAAATAAGAAGAATCCTGGCAGAGGCTAGGGAGCATTGTTCTCATTGTGCTCCACTCGTAGATAGGTCCTCTATCCCTTCCTTGCGGTCGCACACTCACGAGGAGTGGATCCGCCAATCCCACAACTTGTGGGATTAGCGGATCATATTGTTGTCGAACAATATCGGCGGTAAACCGAAATAGGAAGGAAGGCACCGCCTCCAACTTGTAGATACTTACGAGGGGGACCCATTCCAATCGATAAACACAATGTTATCGTCACCAAAGATGCCCCGCAGGAACCTTTAAAGGTTCCTGCGGGGCATCTTACAAATTTGTTACACTATGAAAAAGGCCAACTTGTAGCCATTAAACGCGAGGGCGTGAGCATTCGCTAGATTGTACGCACGCTCAATCGGTCTCCTGGTGCGATACATAACTTTCTCAGTCATCTGCGGCAGAACTATGGACTTGAATATGCAGTATAAACACCTCCAGCCGAGGGGGGTGTATACTCAGTTCTTCGCTAGACTCCGATCGGCGGGAAGACGGAAACACGGCCCACCCACGGGACCGAGCACGGGCTCGAGGTAGCCGTGGTAGAGTGGGGTCATGGAGAACGCGCGCACGAGCGAGCGGTTCGACGCTTCGACCCCCGGCACGGTACTGGGTGACGATCCAGTACCGACGGGCTGAGGCGGATCCGGCTCGTGGACGTGCTGCGCGCGTCCTCAACCCGCACGCGGTGCTGCTCTAAGGAAATTAACGGAAGTTGCCTTAGAATAAGCGGGCAGGACCAAGGCGGAGGTTCCCTAACAAGTCCGTGCTTGTCGCCCCCCTGCCGTCGGGCCGCTCATATTTTATGTACATAGCAATCTATCATAACACTACAGTACCGATGTACTGTAGTGAACTACTGCAATGCGGGTTGGCCTGCACTGTAACGCTGTCAGCCGTCGGGGCTGACAATAGACGTGTGCGCATATATGTGTGCGCCCCAGTACACGTGGATACACGTGAACACGCGTGGAAGTACTGTAGAGCATCGGGCTCTACAGTAGCTAATCTAATCTTGATCTAATCTAAATTGTATCCTCCAGGGGGGGT